>NW_024582712.1:529871-577796 GCF_018398535.1 Haplochromis burtoni
TTTTTTTTTTATCTTTGAACACACCCCACCCTCAATCAGCCCCCAACTTCCTCTAAAGCACAATCAATGCTTACCAACAAGGTTGCCTAGCATCAGTTGCTTAGTAACCACTAGCCCATTGCTTTCTACTACAAAATCTGTCACTAATTCAGAACTAAATTTAGAAATGCCTTTGATTTATCCCCCTGACTGGATTGACAGAAGGAGTCTTTGCTTGATTTTCACCCACAGCTCTATCTTTCTTGTACTGAAATCAGAAGCTGCTAGCAAGTACTGTCTCATGAAATCAGTGCCAAGATAGGAAAGTGATTCATACCTTTGTGTTGGTTACTGCTGATTACAACAAATCAGATGTTGTTGCAGCTGTTTCACAGATAAAGAGAGACAGCTGAAAATATTTCTTCATATAATGCAAACTATTGGTGTGCAGGGGGAAAAACAGACAAAACAAATGTTACACAAGAATGAGACAAATTGAACCAAATTCAAATATGCAGATCAATGATTCTGTGATGCCCGTCCTCATTCCTTTAATGCTTTACTCAAAGCATTAAACAGAACATTTCTTCCCGTATTTTATGCAATATTGTGCACAATATAGATTAATACTACTGCTATGGAGACTAAGTTCATTTTAAATACTTTGTATTCTCTTAAAAACACACTAATACATCTTATTCCCTCTACATCCCAAATGTTGGCTATGGGGTTTATTAAGAGAAAGCTTACATGTTGACATGCTAATTTACTTGCTAATGCTACCTTGATTTTTCACACATATCAGTGCACATGCACAGTGCAGATTTTAAATTATCACAGAGCTATGACAGGAGAACCACGGGTCACTTGTCAAGCAAGCTAGTCTCATCTCAGTTAAGTCCACATTTGTATCTACAGTGTGCATGTGCAAAAATGCCATTTAACCTCCTAAGACCTGATCTCTTTCATGGCAAGATCTGAAAACTGCTGTTCACAAACGCTGTCCATCTAATCTGACTGAGCTGGAGCTGTTTTGCAAAGAAGAATGGGCAAAGATTTCAGTCTCTAGATGTGCAAAGCTGGTAGAGACAGACCTTAAAAGATTGTAGAACCACCTTTTTTGCTGCCAAAGTATTGACTCAGGGGGCTGAATAATTACGCACACCCCACTTTTCAGTTATTTATTTGTAAAAAATGTTCGGAATCATGTATTATTTTCGTTCCACTTCTCACGTGTGCACCACTTTGTGTTGGTCCTTCACGTGGAATTCCAATAACATTGATTCATGTTTGTGGCTGTAATGTGACAAAATGTGGAAACGTTCAAGGGGGCCGAATACTTTTGCAAGCCACTGTAAAGGCTGGACATGGCCACAGTGACTTCACCCATTGGTTAATGAGATTGTAAATCTTTGAGCTGAGTATTTTTGCTCTTGACCTCTTGGTAATCGTTATCAGAGATCAAAAGCAAATGCTTACTGGGACTGAAGAACTGGTTAATTACAAGTACGGCCCACTTTGTCATCATTTCTAACTATTACAGGGATTTAATTTAAAATACTACTTATTTACAAAAATTAGCATCATTTTAATCCAATTGGAATTTACTGGGTAAACAATTAGAGTGAGGCCTTAAGTCATCAGGAGCTTGCAGATCAAGGGAAGCAAAAATGAGGGTTTTTTTTTTTTTTCTATCTAAAAGAGCCGCCCCCTGCTGGAGAATATCCATCAGTGGCTCTGAGCAAGAACTGTCACACAATTTAAACATGCATTTGAAACTATAGGATTCATATCTTATTTTTCAAAGACATTTCTGTACAAACGCTGTAAACACCTGCATTCTTCTTACTGCTCTGATGCTTCAGAGCAGTAAAATTAAGCTTTTAAATTGCTTTAAAAAGGTTGCTGTTTCAAACAGCTGTCACTTTCAAAAATGTTGTGATAATATAGGGGTAGGTATCACTCAGTCAACTGGATGATTTAGGCAGCAAAACTTGACTGGAATCAACCCTAAATACCACTTTCAAACAGAACACTGAAGGATTCTCTCATAATCATGATCTCATGAATCTTGTAAGAATTGAACTGCCTTGTAGGGCCAAAAATATTGATCAGTGTTGTCCAGCAGCTTTTATTTGGATTGGTGTAAACCTTGCTACAAACATTGATGGTCATCAGAGGATCAAAGCAATCCTCTAATGTAATTCCTCTGTCTACACCATGAAAGTCACATTGTTGATCTATTAGAAACTGTTAGGTCCCACATTTTGATTCTAGTGCCATTTTCAGTTTCTCTCCCAGATGTCCTTAGTTCTGCAGAGTGCTTAATATATTACAATACAGGAAACTTTAAACCATGTTTCAATGCTTTATTTTGCCCCTCTGTCCTTGTCCCATTAAACAAAAAAAGAAAACATATTTACCAGTAACTGAACACAGCAAAAGAATAAGAGTCCCCACGGGGCTGCTAGCACAGGTGTCGTCTCTGATAACACTATTTTTTTGTGGTCTCTAGCCGAGCGCTGCACCCAGACCCTGGATCCAGGGCCGTGTCGGGAATATGTGGTGAAGTGGTACTACGATCCCACGGCGAATTCCTGTGCTCAGTTCTGGTTTGGAGGCTGCTTAGGGAATGACAACAAGTTTGATACTGAGAAGAGCTGCAAAGAAGCCTGTGTCAAGGCCTGACACGCACATGCCTGCAGTCACACACACACATATGAAATGCTTAGAAAAGATTTTGATTCAAATTGATGTGAGATTTACCAGAAAGTTCACTTCAGTAAGTGAGTACTCTTGTAGTTACTTTGGCACGGATAGATAAGCAGCTAATGTTAGAGAGCATCATTAAATCAAACTGAGTTTTAGGTTTTAAATGTAGTGGACTACTTATTTGTGGTATTTGTCTTAAAACAAAGAAAAAGAGGAAACAATTTTTATGTCACTTCAGAGCTCCTCTGTTAAAATACCACTAACTTCTTTAAGAACAAGAAAATGTAACTTTTTTTATAATGCAATGTTTTTTAATGATACTTTTTATATGTATGTTTATTTTTAATACTTATAATGTCATTAAAAGATCAAAATAAAAGTGTACCTTTTAATCATGAGCATCCAAGTTTCATCCAAGGCTCTTAGTTTAAGGTTTGTGCTGAATAGACATGATTTTTTCCCCCTCTCCAAATACACACAAAAACAAACAAATAATGCTTCTAAAAATGCTTGGTGTATTTTTAGATTAAATATTTAGTTTTAGATGTTAAACAAAGAGACTTAAGTGCTGGGGAACTGGAACCTTTCTTAAAATCAGCCCATTTTCATGGGATCAAAGATAACTGACGACACAGGTGTGGGTATACCTCATAAATTAAACTCATCTCTGGGCGATTCTTTGTTTGAAATTTCCACTTGTAAGCTGAAGCCATGAATGCACAAGTAGTAAAGTAATCATAATGAAATAATGCAAGTGATAAATTAAAAAAGCGAGGAGTGGCCAAAGCAGCATGTGTGTCAGACTTCCTTCATGAAGTTTTAAAAATAATAAATTTTAATAAAATCTAATTACACTTCAGTCTTTTGTGACATTTCTTTAATTTTAAATCTATTGTGTGTAACATAGAGAACCAAGTATATTAAAACCGTTTTACCTTCCAAACATTTGACTGTACCCACCCGTTAAAGAGGGAATCATTAAGCTCTGAGCTGCAGCAGCTAATTACTCTGCCGACAATTTCCCCAGATCTTGCTAAACAAGATCCAAAACGAAAATAACAAAAACACCGACAAGAAGCAGATGTTCTGTTGCTGAAGTTGAGAGGATTCACCTCCCATAAGAAGCACAATTGGAAGATGACTCAGCGCGAGACACTTGCTTCAAGCCAAAGTTTCAAATTGGACATGATTACATGTAATTACGGAGGAGAGGCTGCTCTCAGAACAATGCATCTTCAGCTTGAGACAAAAAAAAAAAAAAAAAAAATCATATGGAGTGCCCATTTAGCTGTAAGGCGTCTTCTTGTTGACTTTGGGGTAACGTCTCCAGAGAAATGTAAATGGCTGGTTTTGCTGGACGAGGGTGGCAGGTATTATTTTGCATCACTGCTGCCGTCAGAACCGTATTGTGCTAAAGTTAATTAAATGGGAGAAAAAGCAAAGGAATCAGTGAACAAAAGCGGTGGAAAAAAATTTTTAAAGAAACATTTTAATCGTTAAACTGACTGTACATTCATTCAGATCGAAATTCACAGGAGAGTTTTTAAAAAGAGCGGGATCACTTGTAGAAGACGAGGGAAGAGGTCATGATGATGTATCCTGGCTGCTGCGCTGGGTTTGGATCCCGTCCGTTGAACAAGCCAAAGTAGACGACAGTGTTGGATTCAGACCTGCTCATGTTGAGCTGTCGGGACAGGAAGAGAGCCGCACAGTGTTAATAAAACCTGTCTAATGAAATGACGTGAGGTTCAGTCTCAGAGACTAGTCAGGATTTACTCGATTAGATCAGGAGTCTTTGGGGTCAATAACTCACTCGAGAATAATAAAGTGCTCCTTTATTCTAATGGGTACAACTTCAAATCAAGTGCTTCTCCTCAGCATGACTTCAATTTGAGGTTCTTATAAAACTACTGAAGAAGAGAACCCCTTAGAGAAAGCACTGTGTAAGTGTGTAAGCGACGCAGTGATGAATTCCCACTGGCAGATTTCACATTGTGTCCTTCTTACAGCAAACTGATTGTACTTTTACTTTTTTCCTACTCTTGAGTCTGTTTGATCCCTTATATGTTCATGGGCCCCACCCATCTGGATTCAATTCTTCTGTCAACACGTGGAAGCCAATCAGAAGACAGTCAGCTAAAAGGAATGGAGACGAGAGCTAGAACGATTTCAGACAGAGGGACTGCATCAAGGCCAAGAATAAGACAAGGATTATTTTGAACTGTCAGTCATGCAAAGCTTCTCTATCAGAGGCCAGTAATGTCAACATTGAGCTGGAAATGAGCATAACAGAATATTCAGCCTAGTGCAGCTGTGCATCCGTTTTGAAGACTCTCCAGCTTTTAGACAGTTTTGATTTCTCTTTGTTATTGTGGACACCACTAGAAAGCTCACGCAAAAGCGTGTAAGATCTATTATTGCCACATCTGTCCTTAAGAAACATGAAATTCTCAAACTTTTTTTTAAGGCAACAGTTCTGTTGTGTTAAAAAGCTATAAAGCATGGCTCAATTGCCAGTAGCTGCTTACTGTGGCTGAATAACATTTTAGGACTGTTTTGTTGTGGGTTTCATATTAAGAGGAGCTTTAAGTCTGGCATTTCATAAATATTTAAGGGATGAAATGAGAAACTTGGTGGAGAAGAACCAACCTGTTTGGTGACGTCAACCCTCCACGGATTCACCTGTAGTCCATCACACCAGCCTCCTCGGCCGTACAGCCATGTGCCGTGTTCGTTCGGTACAGCGCCCTCTTTGACGCGCATTGCACAGCCCAGAGCCGTTCCTAATTGTCCCAACATGACATGGCGTTTGATTTCCAATTTGCACCGACCAGTTTATTTTTAAGGCTTTAACAAGCACCTTGATAAACAATCCTCAGGTACATTTGTAGGTTAGTTCATCAGTAGAATATTTTTTAAAATTAAAAAGAAATGTAAAGTTTGAGGATTTCAAATTGATTTTTGTGGATAGAGTATCGATCTAGTATTTTTAAATTTGGACGGCAGGACAAAATTAAACTTGTCCTGAGGACTCAGACCACTGACAACTATAACATCTAAAATCTTTAGCAGTCATGCAGAAAGCATCTTTTCCTCACCTGCAGAATCAAATACGTGGGTGTTGTTATAAGCAGCGTTGATCACGAAATGGTGGGAGGTGACACAAAATTCTCCGCAGCCGTTCTCGTCGCTGCCGTGTCCTGTGATGACAGCGTACAGCTCCACCTGAAAACAGACATGCAGCCAATGTGATCCTCCACAGACAGCTGTAAACAACTAGCAAAGACTGTATGTAAAAGATGGACGTAGCCATCGTGACTTCAACCTTAAGGACTCTGAAGATATATTACATTGAAGCCTTGAGCTGCGTTTTCACCATCGACTTCATGGCGTTTTTCTTGAATAACTGTTTAGCTCATAAATTAAGTTAGCAGTAGGGTTATTTTCTCCATAAACTTCTATCCAGCCTGACCCCTGGTGGCCATTGCAAAGAATGCAGCTGGAAGTTACGTCCATCTTTTAGAAACAGGCTTTGACATTTTGTGGTTAACATCATATCCGATACCTTTTTGGTGGACGCTGGGACAGTGAATTTGATTGGCTGGTACCTCTTGTTGTAATTTTTGTCAAAGGTTCCTCCATCGTACAGTGACATCACTTTAAAGGGATGAAAGCTCTCCACAAAGTTTCCTGTGACAGAGAAAAAAACCAAACAAAAAAAAAAAAATCTGATGCAACATCTTCCTCTAGATTTACAAATTATGGAGCTTTAATAATCCTGATTTTTGTTATGCGTTTAATTGATTATTAATGATATATTTTGAATATGCTTTAGCATCCAAGTGGTTTAAACATACATTTTAAGATCATATCCTGGTTTGTTTGCATGAGAAAGATTTGCTCAGTAGTGCCAATTTGTGCTCAGCGCACACACACTCATGACATGTTTGTAAAATGTAACAAGCTTCCTGCTGCAGTTTGATTGCATCATCTGTGTTATTCACCTGTCTGATTGGTGCCACTGAACCTCAGATTGAGGGAAACAATCCAAGGCATCGCCCAAGGCACCGTCTTCATAGTGAAGGTGCATTTATTGCTGTCCAGCAGGGGGATCAGAGGGGACACATCCGTCAGCCAGCGCCCGATACCTCTGGTAAAATAAGACAAAAATCATATTGCACAAACTAATAATAATGATAATAATAATAGGTTGCATTTATATAGCGCTTTTTGGGGCCCTCAAAGCGCTTTACAATTCCACTATTCATTCACTCTCACATTGGCACACTGGTGGAGGCAAGCTACAGTTGTAGCCACAGCTGCCCTGGGGCAGACTGACGGTCATAGCTGTGCTATCAGTGCTTCCCACGAGCTTTGTACCTGCGGAAGGCAGTGATCCATCGACCCAGCTCCATGTTGCAGTACGGACTCGTGCGGTCGCAGCAGACAAAAAGCTGCACAGTGTGATCCCACTGAGCGCATGACGAGTCTCTCTTGCCCGGACATGACAGCGATGCATCAAGTTCCAACATGTCAAAGTCCAACAAGTCTGTGGACAAAGTACTTTTTTAAAAAATAAATAAATAAATAAATAAAAACATACATTTTCCATCTTTCTTATATGTCAATGTTCCTGCTGCCGAGAGTCGACCATTCACCTATTCCAGTAGGATGTTAAGTCACTCTGTGTATATAATTTTTGCAGTTAATGATGAATCTTGAGTCAAGATGTCAAAAAACTGCTCTCTAAAAATAAAAAATTAAAATAAATAAAATTAAAAAAAAAAAAATCATTTGAAACTCCAGAGTTGAGAAGCCCACAGAGGGGCTGCTCCCAGTCCCTGCCACCAGGACAAAGAAAAATGTTCATATTTGAAGTTAAGATGAATATCCAACATTGGTTTGGGGTGTAAAGAGTCATGATAGCCGCAAAATGATCAGTTTTATTTTAACAATATCTGATATTTCTTTTCTGTCACATGAATCTGATTAAAGCGTAATGCTTTCACAGATAAAAATCAGTCTATTACAGCAGCATTATATGAACAACTTGTCTATCACAATTAACCTGATTATGTAATTAACAGTTGTTTTGATAAACTTACCTATAGACAGGTCGACTGTGGCCACGGCTCCTTTGTCCCCTTGCATTTGGACTTTATCAAAGACAGAAACAACTTTTGCAGGATTCTGGAGTTTAGTCTGCAGATCAGCAAAGAAATCAAACCTGGAGACGAAGCAAAAGTAACTGATCAATGACAGACAAAAACACCCAAAAAAAAAAAAGCAGTGCAGCCATGGAGAGCTTGTACTGGTGACTACAAACTACATCAAATGCCATAACCAAAATATCTATTTTGAGGTTCATTATGCATAAGATACAGCAGTTTAAAAAAAAACAAAACAAAACAAAAAAAAACCAAATACAAAACAACATAAAAATTTACTGCATATAAGTTTCATCCTTTAGACGTGTCACATGTCCTGTCTTTTGTGGGGGGTGAGAAAGGCCATGGGCATTGATTTTAGGAAGTCTTCTTATAGCTCATCACCTACCATCATTACAGCTGCTGATATTGAGATTGTGGAGAGTTACAAGTATTTAGGGGTTGTTCTTGACCTCAAACTGTGTTTTGAGCCTCATGCTGATGCCACTACCAAAAAAGTTCAGCAAAGACTGCTCTTCTTAAAGATGATTAGATCTTTTAATGTCTCATCTGAAATGTTCTCCTTGATTTACAGAAGTTTTATTGAATCTGTTATTTCTCTCTGTATTGCCGCTTGGTTTGGTAACATGACTCTGAAGAACAAGAATCGTTTTGGGACTTTTGGTAAAAACTGCCAGCAAAATCTCAGAGCGTTGGCAAGACAGGCTTTTGGCCATGTATAACAAGCATGTGCTGAGGAAGGCTCGCTTTATGGTTGTAACAATTGACTTGTTGCCCTCTGGCCATCGTTTCAGAGTACCTGCAAGGAAGACCAAAACAATCCAGGTTGCTTTTATCCCTACTGCAACCAGTTTACTTAATGGCATGTCTTGTGGCTTTTTATCATTGTTTTGTTTATTCTTATTGCTGCTAAACTGATTTCCCCCTGTGGGACAATATAACCAATGTAACCAAAGCAGCCGACGTAAAGTGGCTGCATTCAACACAAGGAAGAAGAAAGCTACAAGACCAAATGTTCCATCTTGCAGTTCTAAAGAAATTGATCAAAACTTCAATTAGCATGTAGGTTTTTCATTCTACATAACTTAACTCTTATTGTTATTAGAACTAAAAAGACTAGGAACTTGAGACAGAAAAAGGCATAAAATAAATTACTCAGTGGAACTTCTATTATAACCGTCTCTGAAGAAGGCCTGGTATTGATCATATGTATATTAATCCTAAAATCAAAGTGCTACTCAATTAAAACAAAAAAAGTTGGATTCAGATTCCATCTGTGAAATCTAATAATCAGTTAAAACACTGGAATAAAGCTTCTAGTGTCCTCTTGTTACATTATAAACCGTAATCTTCCAGTTTCAGTAACCTTCATGTACTTACCACTGGGCCTGCCAGTTAACAAAGCTGAACGTGGGGTAGAGGAACCAGCCCATCTCAGCCAGCAACCCCTGTTTGTCAATGCTGATGAAGAAATTTGGGGACGGGGTGTTCTGGAACGACACATTGACCAGCTTTCCAAACCTGAACAACAAATCGGAACATCAAAACAAAAACCATTACTGTGACCTTTTAGAAGAACAGTTAGTCCTTGTACGTGAATGTGAAGCATCAACATCAGGAGGCTTTTAATCCTGCAGGTGAGCCGATCTTACCGGAGCGTCTGAGCGACCGCAGGGTCCTGATGCACCATGGCAGCTGGGATGCTGAGCAGCGAGAAACACTCATCCCCAACACAGTTCATATCCTGGAGTGGATTTCCAGGGAGGGTATAGACGAGGACACCGGAGGCATTGGACTTGGCCATGCTCTGAACCTGAAGGAAAACAAATCAGAGAGGATGAAACTGTTACAGACCTCAATATTAATAATTAATAATTAATGTCTATGCTTATGTAATTAATGCATCCATGGTTTGGTCTATAAAAGAAAGGAAACAGGGAAGAATTTATTTGAGGCTACAATGCTGAAAACTGCTGAACTTGACATTTATGGTAAAGGTCACATAGATTTGAAGAAAAAAAAAAAAAATTAAACAAATGGAACATTTTTATTTTTCCACCAGAAATGTCTGTGGTCTTAGCTTCCTGATTTCTCTGTGCCTAACTCCTTGGAGTCATATAACAAGGGGAAGAGTGATTTGACTCAGAACCATCAGCAGACTTCATAAAACCAACTATCCACAGTGTCCATCCCACACTTTGATATATGCTGTGAAAAACAAATCCCCATTGATAAGTTGAGCAGTCTGCAGCACAGTGGCTCACGGGTGCATGTCTTTTGGGGGAAAAGTCTCCAATAAAGGTTTTAAAAAAAAAAAATCTAAATTTAAAACTTTAATAATCTCAATAAAGACATATCTGCCTATGAATCTGTCAGCAAGGGGCAAAACTTTTGATACTGGAAGCTTTCTGGTTCCACTAGTGGTCTGAGTGCTATTGGCCAATCATGTTTGAGCAGGCTTTGACTACATGTGGGTAAACAGTCTGCGTAGAGAGCAAATGAGGGATTGGATTTGCTGAAATGCAAACCCAAAACTATCAGTACAGTCTGCCAATGATTTAGTTTTTGTTTTGTTTTTTTGTTTTTTTTTTTAAATCATGAAGTTTATATATTTTTCTCCTCATTCAAACAGATAATAATAATAATAATAATAATAAATTGGATTTATATAGCGCTTTTCAAGGCACCCAAAGCGCTTTACAATACCACTATTCATTCACTCTCTCATTCATACACTGGTGGAGGCAGCTACAGTTGTAGCCACAGCTGCCCTGGGGCAGGCTGACAGAAGCGAGGCTGCCATATCGCGCCATCGGCCCCTCTTGCCAACACCAGTAGGCGGTAGGGTAAAGTGTCTTGCCCAAGGACACAACGACCAGGACAGAGAGCCCGGGGATCGAACTGGCGACCTTTCGGTTACAGATATGCTTCCCAACCCCCTGAGCCACGGTCGCCCACGTGGGGGTCAGTGCACAGCTTTGATGTCCATCAGCTACACCGGAGACCAAGAAGTGTTGGCCTCACCAGCCAAAAGTTCCCAAATTATTAAGAAATAAAAGTCAAATAAAAACCAAGAATTATTGGTTTCAGCCTCTCAGCATGAAGACTTGTGGTTTCTCCTCCATCGTTTCATTATTTTTGTCATTGATTTTTGAGTTGCCTTTCAATTCTGTCCTTTGTAGGTTGATCATTTTTACTTCCATCAAATGATATAGCATACCTTCATCCCTAACACATTACCCAGCCCACATCTGTATAGATATCCAGCATGTTTGTTTTTTCTATTGAGATCTGATGCGTTTATGTAGTCAAGCTTTAAATGTCAAGGGAAAAAAAAAAGAAAAAAAAAAAAGCCTTTTAAGTCTCCGGATCCTCCCAGTTCGATTTAATTTCACTGAACTTCAAGCACGTCACCACAGAAGTCAACAAACTGGAAGCAAAAACATTCATTCAATTTGACACTAACAGACCTTAGTGAAGAAAGAACAGTTGCCTTCAGACACCCAGGCCACAGCACCTGCCACCGAGGAGAAGGTTTCACACCCATCTCCAGCATCAATCACTGTATAGGACTTTGAGCCCCAGCGTGCCATGAGCCAGTCATATCTGGCATCTAGTCTTTTAATGATCACAGGCATCTTCCACTCTGCAGGGGGGAGCCAAGAATTACAAATAAATGATTCGTCTCAACATTCCTCTGCATTCTAAATATTAATATCTACTAATAAACAGACCTGAAATTAACCTTCTGACTTCACTCCTCTAAAAATCAGGCAGGTCAAGAGAAAAATCAGTTGCAGAGTCTGATTTCATGCACTGTCTTACCCTCTGAGATGAAAGCAGCCTGGGAAAGACCACAGCTGTGTCCCATGCAGCTCCAGTAGTAAAGCACTCTGGGGATCCAGTTACCCAGAGCAAAGACGGGCACCGGAGAGAAGTGCAGCCTGGACAGAACCTCCTTTTTACTGCAGAAACGTAAAAGAGGCAAGCGCACGGATGGTTATATTAACTCAGGAAGAACCATAAAACCTTATTTTCAGCTCCAAGTTTAAACTCTTGGACTTCAAAATAATCAATTTATTTCATACAGTTCATCTGCTAACTTTGGGGGGGGGGGAGAAGCCATTTTAGTCATATGCCTTCTGATTGGCTGCACTTCAAAAGCAGAAGATCGGAGCATCAGGTGGTTGTGGTTTCTGTGTCTTAGATCAGCGGTCCAACCTTTTTTGCACCACGGACCGGTTTATCACCAGTGTGTGAATGTGTGTGTGACTGAATGTGTAAAGCACTTTGGGGTCTTTAGGGATTAGTAAAGCGCTATACTAATACAGGCCATTTACCATTTATGTCAGACAATATTTTCACAGACCAGCCTTTAAGGTGTGGCAGATAAATACAACAAAATAACACCAGTACCGGTAGCAAAAAAAAAGAAAAAAGAAGATTTATTCATAACACACAGGAAAAGACCCAGGGAAACTGAGTTAACGATGAAAAAGATAAACAAAATAACGATAAAAACCTTGAAAACCATAAATTTCACACTCGAGCCTCAACTCTTGCAGCACGGTACCAAACAACTCACAGACAGGGATATCCCCTGTGACATCATACAGAACCAAGAAAAACTGTCCAACACAAAGCACTTCGATGTGTCTGAAGCTTTTGATGGCCATATTTAATGCAAGCATCCACCATTTTAAGTGCACATATTTGAAAGTAAGAAAAATCCTTCACAGGTTAACTCTAAACAACCCAAGAAAATGGTTAATACAATAAATGTCACTCTGGCAGTGACATTTGGGATCTTGCTCATGTTAATAAAACATTGAGATTTAAATAAAAACATCATGTTTTCCAATAGACTAAGGAGTTCTAGGTACTTTTTACTTCTGCTGCGCTTCCCTTTTTTCCCAGTGCAGTTTCCTGTGTTTGGTACAGTATGTTGTCACTATTATTAAGATGGTTCCTGTTTCACATAACCGATTATTTTACAGCTTTGAGGATTAATGTTCCTGAAAACTGTAAAATAAAATATCAGCCTCCTGTGCAAGTTTAAAAAAAAAAAAAAAAAAAAAAAAAAAAAGGAAGTATACTCTGCTCATTTAATCTTCCAAGAAACTTTTTAATGTCAAAACTGTTTCACAGCACAGAGTTGAAATAAATGATGAAAGTGCTAAAATTATCCATCGTATGAAATCTATATTTTATGATCCTTTGGAAGGCCCTGTGTGTTTCACGTTCAAATAGAAAAAGGTAAATTTCCAGTTATATAAACTGAAATTTTATAGTTTACAGACAAAATTAGCTTATGGATGGGAATGCATTAGAGAGGAAACTAGTGGGTCTCAAAGCTTTATGGAATTTGAACCAGAGCAGAAAAGAAGTCACATTTCACAAGTCTGCAGGTTTTTTGTTGTTAAAACTGTTTAATTTTTAACGGGCGACCGTGGCTCAGGGGGTTGGGAATCACATGTGTAACCGGAAGGTCGCTGGTTCGATCCCTGGGCGCTCTGTCCTGGTCGTTGTGTCCTTGGGCAAGACACTTTACCCTACTTGCCTACTGGTGTTGGCCAGAGGGGCCGATGGCGCGATATGGCAGCCTCACTTCTGTCAGTCTGCCCCAGGGCAGCTGTGGCTACAACTGTAGCTGCCTCCACCAGTGTATGAATGTGAGAGTGAATGAATAGTGGTATTGTAAAGCGCTTTGGGTGCCTTGAAAAGCGCTATATAAATCCAATCCATTATTATTAATTTTGCATCTGAAGCTCTCAAACTGTCTTTAAATAAAACCAGCAACTCCAACTCTATGCAGTCACGTGAAAATACTAAGTACAGGTTCTACTATTCAAATGAACATGATCATCAGCAGGTATTAGCGCCCACTCAAAGTACAGACCTCAATCTGACTGAAATGCTGTGGAGGGACCTTAAGAGAGCTGTGCATAATTTAATGCTCACAGGCCTCAGTGAACTGAAGAAGAGTGGGCCAACATTTACCCCCCAACAGGGACAGAGGCTGAAAGTCACACACAAAACCATTACTTCAAAGTTCCTACTGCTAAAGGTCGTTCTACAACTTATTCAATCATTGGATGGACTTAGTGTTTCACAGTAGGTCTTTTGCCACTTCAAGTTGCTGAAGCCAAAGATTTAACCAACCTGCAAAAATATTAAAATTGGCAGAAATTTATCCCCAAGTGAACTTTCAAGCACTTTAAATGATTTATATTTGTCAGTCATAATATGCACCACATTTGCTTTG
This sequence comes from Haplochromis burtoni, assembly GCF_018398535.1. Classification (NCBI taxonomy): domain Eukaryota; kingdom Metazoa; phylum Chordata; class Actinopteri; order Cichliformes; family Cichlidae; genus Haplochromis; species Haplochromis burtoni. Next base: position 543,996 of record NW_024582712.1, read on the forward strand.
TTGCTCCTGCTGATATTTGTGTTCTGTTGTGTTGTTTTATTACCCGATCCATCATCCTCTTCACTATCTGTGCAGTGCTTTGCATGTCATTTCTGTAGTGATGTTGTGATTGCATTTAAAAGTGGGTGTGCTGAAATATTTCCAGATGTGTACAGCTGTTCTTTTAAGCCTTTTTTCTGTTCCATTTTCACGTTTAGCTTTTAGCCTCTAGTGGAGGTTGCATGTTCTGAATCCCTGTCCATATCTAACATTTGACAGAAAAGCGAAGTTTAGCCTTGTGCTTCAAAACTAGACTGTGCGTATGTAAAGTGAGCATAGGTAACTCCACCACCCACAACAGAAAATTTTTGCATAAACAGCTTCAGAATATTAATTAATTTAATATAATTGTATTGACACTGAGTATGTTTTACTCAGTGCAGGTATGCATTGCCAAGTGCTATTAAACATCTGTTTTCTATCACCACTGGAACCCAATTCGTCTGCCTTACAGCGAGGATGAGTCCTTCACGCTCACCTGTGGGCGGCGGCCCGCAGCACCTGCTCCCGCATCCAGAGAACATCATTGACCACAGAGTCGTCCAGGGATAGGAAGAGCACTTGTGTGCTATTCGGAAGTTCCTCCACGAGACTTTTTAGCGAAGACTCTGAGCTCCAAAGGCACTCCAGAAACCCTGAGTTGTTGGTGAAGGCGTGGATCACCAGAGGTCCCCTCAAAGCGTCGGGCTGGAAGGAAAACTCCCCATCCAGAGTTGGTACTTTGAACGCGTCCGCCGGGTCACCGGGCTCCGGCCCTGCGGGAGGTTGCCGAGATCTCAAACTCACCGTGCTGTCACCTTCGGTCAGCAACACCTGGCGCCTCGGTCTCCCTCCTGTTTCAGCGATATGAGCTGCCACAACAATCAGGAACCACAACAGCGCAGACTTTGAACGCAACAAAGCCATGTTCCCGGTGTAAGCTAGTGCCCGTGAACTCACCACGAACAACCGAGGTCGGACATCACTTCGCCAAAAGTTAACTTAAACTTAAAGGGTCAGAGTCTGTTTAAGCTGTCCCCAGACGACCTGTGATTTCCTCCTTCCACCTAATCATGACATCCAAACATTTGAGCTGGAGGCGGGCCGAGCCGCTGTCTACGGCAGCCCTTCGGGGACACAGGTCCAGGAAAGCGCAAACGGTACTTTTAACGGAAAATGATCTGAAACAGAGAATTTGATTGGTCGTCAAAATAATTAAATCTGTCGTGATAAAACGCTTAGTTGAGGCGGAAAACATTAGCAAAACAATAGGAGACAATAGCTGCAAAACGACTAGCAGAAATAAATTTTCAACATCTCGCGAGATTTGATGATTACCTGACCTATTTCAGAGAAATGTTTTAAGACCCCTGACATGTCTATGAACCATCCGAAGATAAAAAAGAATCCAACTTAAAGGGGAACCAGTGTAGCGTTTACACATAACAGACGAGTTAAAGAAGCAGTTTTAAAGTTTAGCATCAGGTACTTTGTTACTGCTGACCTGTTTCAAAAACACAGAAACTATAACCATTGCGGGGCAAAAAAGAAAGAAAGAAAAGAACCACAGCAGGTGAACAGTGTAAGTGCTTAAGAACATGAATAAAAACATCAAGGAAAGACTTGATACTGGTCCTGAAAAACGTATCTGGTTCTTTAGTTGATCAATCTACTGTTGACTGAATCAGAATCAGAACTTTATTAGTTCCTAAAGAAATTATACTGAAGCCACCTTGGCAACGTGTCTTGTTCACAACTGAACAATATCAGTCATTGATCCTCCGTCTTACCGACGCAGTGTGTTCATACCTCATTAGAATTGTAAAATACTGTGTTTTGGCTTTATATACTTTATTTACATACATGTTTCCCCCTATTACCAGTTTTCTTTCCAAAATATGAAGAAATGAAGGACACTTTAAGACTTTTGCATAGTATTGTACACATTTACCCGTGTTTACCCCCCCTAGTTGTGGTAGATAGCTGTTGCTCCTTGTGCCTGGTTCTGCCGAAGGAGTCATCCTGTTAAAAGGGACATTTTTTTTTTCTTCCTACTGTTGCCAAGTGCTTGCTTATCGGGGGAATTTCCTTGTATTATTGTAGGGTCTTTACCTAACAATATAAAGCACCGTGCAGGTGACTGTTGTTATGAATGGGTGCTGTATAAATAAAACGTAATTAAACTGAATCGTATTCTTTTATCTCAATAAAAATATTTAAAAGGTTATCCGACACAAGAGCCAATTCAAGAACTAGAGTATGCCATTACAACATATATTGGTTGCTATTATTAAGAAAACTATTCAGTTTTATCGATATAAAGTAAACAATGTAAAGTACAAGTATAATGTAGCTCTTTATATAACCGTATCTCATTCATCAGGACATTTTCTTGCACATCTGCTAATACAAAAACTAAGGCATGTCTCAGAGAGCTTCACCATATCACAATCATGTCAAATTTGAGGTTACATATTGAGAAATTAAGATGTAAAAGGAAGTACAAAACCAAATAAAAATGGATTATAAAAAAGTGGTGGTTACATACAGCAACAATAAGCTGCTAAATGCACAAATCAGAGTCCACACTGCAGTGTGGACCTGTAGGAGACCTTGAAAATGATAGTTACGCACTGAAAATTAATAATAATTTATTTTCCTTTAATTTTTATTTATGTATTTATTTTATTTAGGACAGTGCATGTTAATGAACATAAATGTAAAAAAAAAAATTACATGAATGTAAACATACCAGATTATAGCCAAGGGCTAATTTCCATCTGTTGTCCTTAAGCATAAAAAATAGACATAATAATTCATAAAAATTCATCATTCATTCATAATAAAAGCTCCATCACCAAACTTACACATTCACACCATTCTGTTCCCAAATAAAACATTAAAACTATACAACTCATACATGATCACAAACTTGATTTGTCCATAACCAGTTTTTGACTCTTTTACTGTTAATTTAACGATTTTCCATGTGCTGTGAAGATGTTCCAATTATATCATATAGCGTAGTCTGATAAGCATTTTAGCCAGTGTTAAAGTAGTCCAGTTCAAAACATTTCTCTGAACAAGTCACACAAGGCCATTTAGAAGACGTGCAACAAGTGACTCAGAATAATTGTCGGAGATGAGCATCAGCCCTCATCTTTCACTCACACAGCTGTGCGTAAAAGCGCGCAAACGTTGCGTAAAGGGACCTCGGCACAAGAACCGTGGATGTTGCTCTCTTCATCTGAAACTCAGCAGTGAGGTGTGATCCACTTGCACACAGATATTTATTATCTGTGTTCCTGGCTAAGTACACACAGTCTGCAGTGATGGAAACGCTTAAACTTGTTTTCATTTCTGTGCTGCTTCTGTCAAACGTTTTCTGTCAAGATATGGATGCTGACATCTGGAGAGAAGACATCGAGGAGGTAAAATTTTATAAACCTGCTGGCACTTTCTTTGCTGCCAGCGTCCTTTCAGAGTACGTATAAAGAAAGTTAAAACAAAGTATGTGATTATGATTAATGCTTAGGCTCAAAACCTTTTAATGAAATAATTTCTTGGATTCGGTTTCAGGCTTGTATTGTATTTTTTCTCATATGGAAAAAAGAGAATGTTTAATATTAAACGTCTTTATTTGCTTGTGTTTGTCTCATATAAGGAAAAATGGCCAAACTCTAAAGAAATTCAAGACATTTTAGTGAGAATGATCAGAAAACCAGGATCTCGCCAACATCTTGGATTTATGGGGAGAAAGGAGTCTGGTAAGACGATATGACGGCATTTTGAACAAATTTATGCAGATTTATGTTTTAAACTGCTCATCTACCCAGAGAGAGTTCACTCATCCATTTAATTCTTCACAAACAGGAAAAACACGGACGGCACGTAAACGTAAGTTTTATAACTTTCTATTTTTTGCATTTCAGTTCAGCATTATTTCAGAGGTAAAAAAAAAAAAAAATTATATATATATATATATTTGGTGAAATGCTGATTTTCTTTCTAGGGCACAAATTTCAAACCTTTGTGGGTCTGATGGGGAAGAGAAGCTCTTGGGATTAAGGTATATTTCCCGCAACACTTTCATAAATCTAGTCTCACATCAGCTTACATTTGCCTGGTCAACTGTTGGTTTCATCCCCGCAGGAGCTCTGTGACCCGGCGTCGATTCAAGGCTGAAGATCGGAAAGAAAAACTAAATTTCCATCCGTGTGATTTGTCTCCATTCAACTTTTATAGTCTGTACATATTATTTAATGTATAAAATATATAACATATATAACAAAAAATATAACATTTAGTGCCATTGAAAATCGCCCTAACACTTAAAGTGCACAGAGCGACACCTAGTGGTAAAACAGTGTCCTATATTGCCACTATAGAAATCATTTAATAATTCAAAATTACCAGAGCACGTGTTTAAATTGAGGGGCTTTATAAAAAAATTAAATAAAAAGCATTATTTTATGTTTATGTTTCAGTCACAAAACTGGTGTTCTCCCCACTTCATAATGAGCACGTTTTCTCATAATAAATCCATCTTACTCTTCAATATCACAGGTTTATTAAGTGACTTTGTACATTACAAATGAAAAATAAAATTAAAAATACAGAGATGGAGTACATAGCCAAAGCAAAATGTGGTGTTGACTCTTCATTTCCCACTGATGGTTTCCGCAGAGTAACTGAAATAACATGTGGGCTGTTTTTATTTTATTTTTTTCAATGTGTCCAGAATCACTGTTAATATTTGGAAGTGTTTTTCTTTAACAGTGGACACGCAGCTGTCAAGTCTCTGAGGATTTTTCTAAACATACAAAAGAAGTTATTACTTCAGCTGGCTCGGTATATATAAAAATAAACTAAAGTGAAATGTAACACTTATGACAATATAAATGGTGGTCCGAGGCTAGTGAACATAGCTAAACACACAAGAAAAAGAAAGCGTTATATTTCAGGAAAAAAAAAAAAAGAAGCTTTAGCCATTTTTTGTTATCTATAAAAAGGCCCAAGGTGCATTTTCTCGTGTTTTCTACCGACAGTGTTTCGTTCTAGCCTGCTGCGCTGATGGGACGAGGGTTACAGGTTTAACAGGTACACCCAAAACCAAAACAAAACAAAGGATTCGTTAATGCCTTGTCCTTTTCTTACTTTGATACACATTTGAAGGTCAGGTTAAATGTTCATATACTTTAACTTTTCCTGTAAACAAGCATTTCAACAGAAACTGATTGTACTTGTGGGTATTTGTAGGGATGAACCGATTGTGAAACTGCGGGCCAACACAGATGTTTAAAGGTTGGGGAAATTTGGCCGCCATTTATAAAGATTATTGGTATATATTCCATATTCAGCATTTCATTATCATTCTCTAACGATTTATTCAGCACAAAATTAAAGCAAAAGATAAACATTGGCGCGGCCCCGGTAAATGATAAATCTACACACACCAGTCATTTAAAAGCAACCTTGGGAAGAAAGAAAGCAGCCGATTTGGGGGTGGAGAACAGTATTTAGTATAACAATAATAACATCAACAATAATAATAATAATAATTAAAATAATATGGAAAGTAAACATTCCTTGAGGATGATGAAGAAGATAATGGCTGTTCTTAGGCAGCCAGGGGGCTCTGCAGAGGCTGTTCTGGCCTTACATGCAGACCCCCCCCAGGCCCCCTCACACACCCACAAATGCCCCCAGTGCGCCCTCTAGCAGCTGGGAGCAGGAGCACAGCTGTGCTGGCAGACAGAGCAGGGACAGAAGAAGAGGGGGAGGAGAGCGGGGAGAAGAGGGGAGGATAGAGGAAGATTGGGAGGAGGTGGGGTAACATCAGAGCCACACACTGGTGTCCTGACTGGCAACATTGGCAAACATAAATTTCTCGAGTGGCGGTGGTCCTGCCGACTGTCCTTAAAAGATCTTGCCTTTCTTTTTGTTTTTCTCCAGGGTCCTGAAGAAGAGGGGAAAAGTCAGTGACACTTGTCCTTCAAACACTTCATGTTTATTTATATATGTAGGTTATAACTGTGTAAAACAACAAACACCACTTCATTTGATGATTGCTGAATCTTTAACAACACTGTTCAAAGTTCTTGACGCTCTGACGGAGGTTCTGTCTGCTGTGATGTGAGCCGATAAAGAAGAAACAATAAACCCATTCATATCACAACTGACTCACCTCCCTTGCCCAATTTATCCAAATCACATTTCGAGTAAAATCATCAAATAATATACAAGCTCGAAGCTCAAAGCCTGGTTTAGAGCAGGAGTGGGCAGTTAGTTTTCCCAAAGAGCTACATGAGAAACTGGGAATGTTGAGCGCCTGAACTCAGTTCTACTCAATATTAATTTTATCCCTTGATAAACTTGCACTGGTGGCCCCTTGGGAAAATCAACCCCTGGTTTAGAAGAATGAGAACCTTTAGCTGGTTCAGCTGGCTAAAGTCCATTTTCATTTTTGGCAGAATAAACAGTCTTTAGTGGGGGTGGGCGATATAAATTTGGCCAACGATAGAGATTTTGACTATATCGCTCTATCGCGATAGCGCATGTTGATGACGTCATCGAGCCGCGCCTGTTTTGGTCGAAAGCATAACAGCGGCTAAAACCATTATCATCTGCAAATTATGCCGGGCGACAGTCATAGCAAAGAGATGAAGCACTTTTGAAATATGGGGAAGGCCAAAAACTGCGCTTCCTCCACTTCCGTAACATTGATTCATTAATGTTGAATTCTCTCGCTGCTGCTCTATTCCCATGTTGTTGCAGTATATTAATAACTAACCTCGTATTGTGGATGAATAATCTCAGTTGTTCTCCTGACTGAAGTTTGGCCCGTGTATAGCATCCTGCTATGCGATTGCATTTGTCCCTGACCACCAGAATCCCTCACGTTAAATTTTATCGAGTGGAGAAAAAAAACAACACTTGGCGTTCATCCTCCAGCTTTACTGTGCTAATGTTATGCTAACATAGCTGTGTCGCTAGCAATCACGTAGCACATCATTATATACCAGTAGTCCAACTTCAGTAACCCTGCAAACGCCACTGCTGTTTAGTTTCCTGTCTTCATTTATGTTGGAAGTGGTAGCTGAGCTGTTCGTTTTAATTAGTTTCAAAAATCTCTCAGTCAGAACATGGTATAAAATGTTTAGGTGTAAACTAGCGAGCTAACTTCCTGTTAACTTTTAACTCCGTTAAATTTAATAAATTCTGTTTTCATGGATGCCTGGATGTTAAACTTAATTGTTACACCCGATAAAGCAGCAACGCTGATGATTTATTAAAGATGAAAGAATTTAGACCGGTTTGACTTTGGGATCTGAAGTAAACGGAGTAATGGACCCAGTGTTGCCAACTCCTCAGTAAGGAAAATCGCTATTGGTTGTCCTAAAAGTCGCTAGAAGTCGCTAAATGACGTCACCGCCCAATTTGCATAATTGTAACCTATGTTGTTGAGAGAGAAATAACATCGTGGAAGATACATAAAGTGAGTAAATGCATAGTTACCTTGACACAGACGACTGTCAAGGTACTTAAATTGCATAAGTATTATTTCGAGAACTACAAATTAAATTCTGATTTAGCAGATTATTGATTCATTTTTAATGTCACAATTCCAAACCCTGCTCCTTTAGCCTGGGCTTGGACCGCAGAAAGTGAAGCATTCGAATATTTAGGCTACTTTGTGTCGTGAGTGTCCTGTATCTATATAGTTGTACCCAAGAATAGTGAGATAAGATAGTTTTAAACCTTGTGATCCACAAAACAGCATAAGAGTAAAAGAGTAAAAGAAGAACTGACTGCGTTACAGCACCCGCTGCTTGTTGAGAGTAAAAGCAATACGCTTGTCTTTTTTTATAAAGGTTTTCTCGCTCTGTAATAAATTCATGTGCACATGTGGCTGTCTGCTGCTGAATATAGCGACAAAGTCGCTAAGTTGGCAACACTGAATGGACCCAGATTACTCCGTGAAGCTCCTCACTACGGCAGCCGTAATGCTCTGACAATCCATCAAGCAGTGCAGCTTACCAAAGTTGTACTAAAAAAAAATTTATACAGATTTTTGCACGCCAAAATTGATTCGAGGTCAGTAAGCACAACCAGAATTCATACATAAGGCACACTCTCGATTTTTGAGAAAGGATTTTAAGTGTGCCTTATAGTGTGGAAAATACGTTATACAGAAGAAAAGAATATATCGTGATATATATCGTTACTGCACATGCTTCAAATTATATCGCGATATGAATTTTGGGCCATATCACCCAGCCTTAGTCTTTAGCTGCTTTTTTTTTTTTAAGCTACCACTTAACAAAATTATTGACCATACATGATACTGTTGGTACCTTCTCAAAAATCCTAAGTGTTATGCTATTTTTTTCAATGTTGTGAAACATTGTCAACAATCGTTTTTGTACTTATTGCCTTTTTACTGATGTGTCATTTTAAGGGTGTGGTCTTGCATGGGTCCATAGTCTTCTGTTTAGAGGATTATAATGGAAATTTGGCCACTGTGAAGACTACAGTGATCCATTAACATGCAGTCCATGTCCAGGGACTGAAACAACCACAGTCGAGCTCACCGTGAAGAGGAAGAAGAACGAAAACAACTAGGATCAAATAAACATTGACGAGTTTCATTCATCTACACAGAAGTTCTTTCAACATTATGACTTCTGTTTTTTTCTTTTTTGCTGTTGCAAAGTAAAAGGACTAACAGCACAAACACAGCAGCAGACAGCCACATGTGCACATGAATTTATTACAGAGCGAGAATACCTTTTTTGTGTGGTCTTTAGGTTAAGTAGTTAAACTTCATTAGAAATGAAGTTAAGACATAGGAAGCTGCCTCCAAGTCCACTGTGTTTACAACACAGTGGACTGCATCTACCCTCAGCCAAAAATACCATAGAGTGCAACCCTGCTAAATACCCTAAATGGCACAAAAAAAATTTACATTCATACAACAATCTCACTCACTACACCACATTTCACTGAAGCAAAAAAACACTGCTGCAACTTTTTTACATGCATTTTTATGCTCCTGTTAGATGGTTTGCTTCCGTTTTGTTGTTTGGCCCTGAAGCTGACACACTTCCTGATAAACACACACAGCATAAAGGCTGAATCCAATCAAGTATTTAGAGAGCTGGTAGTCTGAAAAATAAACAGCATGCACTGTAATGCAGAATCTAAGAAAATGAAAAGACATAACCCACTAATCTATTTATTCCCCAACCCTGCAATGTGTGATGCATGCACAAACTTTGCATAAAGCTGAACCACAGGGTGTGACTATGATGATGCATATATACGATCTGAGCCCCGGTGTGTGTGCTGTACCTGGTGGCCTCCATCTGCTGCTGTTGCAGGCGCTGGTGGGTCTCCCAGTTTGCCCTTTCTTCCTCGAACACGCGTCTCTTGTCTTCCAACTCCTTGTGCTGAGCATCCAGGTTTTTTTTCATTTGTTCATGACGCCGTTGAAGCTAATAACAGAACAGAGGACGCTGTAAGCACTTTGGACTGAAGGCAGTGGCACACATGCAGGAAATAAGCCGAGTGCTGCGCACACACAGAAATGTGAACTGCCACTTTATCTGTGTTCCTGATACAGGCTCAGTTACACAGAAGGAGAATGAATAATCCTATAAAGAGACAATCATAGTGTCAAAGTGAGACCACGTTTTTATATTTTAATTCTTAATGTTTTCGAGCTTATGGCTAAATTTCAGTTTAGTGGCAGCTTAACACTCACAGGAGAGAAAAACACAGCTGATTAAAGAGAGAAAGAAATGAGCTGAAACTTTAACCTCGAGGGAAATTGGACAGCGAATGATCCTGAAAATCATCAGAAGCTCAATTAAATTTTTATTAGTCTGAAGGTTTTTTTATAACTTTGACTTCAACTTCTATTTAAATTACAGTGACAGATTAATTATGTAGAATATTTAATCTAACACAAAAAAGTGATGTAATTTAAATACTTTTAAGATATCAACTAGGGATGTAGCCTCAGACTACACTCTGCTATTTAATTAAAGTTTTTATATTTATATATTTATAAAGCACCAATTCCCAACACCAGTCACTGCATGGTGATTTAAATTTTAAAGGTAAAGAGCAGCACTTAACAACAGCGGTGGAAGATCTCCCAAAGCTATTTGGGGTGGAAGGGTGAAAGAGAAGAGTAAAAAGGACGAGACACAAAGCCACAGTAGTAAAGAGAAGGAAGAGGAGGGGAGGTTCTCAGTGTATCACAGGAAGTTCCAAACTAGGAGCTGGTTCCACCTGATACCTGAAGGTGCTGGCTTTTAGTAGACCTTTTAGAAACTTTAGGAACCACAAGTAAGTCTGCATTTTAAGAGCGAAGTGCTCTGATGGGACAAATGTTCAGGTCTGTAAGGTATCACAGGAACTGATCACTGAGGACTTCAGTGAGACAGAGGCTGGATGAAGGATTGACTGACATCCTCTCAACTGAGCAAATTCTCAAATAACCACTGGTGTTGTATTAATGAGACGACAAGTGCTACATCAACACCAGTCGGTGTTTGCATTTCACATATAAACCGCAAACGGGACACATCTTTTAAAACATGACTTATAGCCCGTGCTATAGAGGGCGTTGCATTTACATTTTGGTGAAACTGAGCTGTTCATGGAGAACTTTGAGCTAATAAAGACTTTAGAGAAATGCAGGAGAGAGAGTAGACTTAAGAACTGAATCCAAGTCTCAATACGTACTGTCAGAGATATGAAATGAAGGAAAATAAACATTTGTCTACACTGGTAAAATATTATCTACTTTATTAACATTATGAGCTCACTAAGTTTTGAGGATGACTCAAAGACAGAATTGGTATATTTTAATAACATTTGGTCTAATAACAGTTTTATAACTATCTGGAGCCAGTCTCCTGTCAGTAGCAGCTTGTATTAAACTGGATGTGAAGGCTATTATCTCTTCAAACATTCAAACATCTGCTTTCTAAACATTGTTTTGGGAGACGTAGGAATAAAACCTGTGTGCAAAAGAGCAACGTTCATGTGCACAAAATCAACAGCGCGCGCTCTTATAGTTCCCCTCACACGTCTAACCGCTGAAACACGTCAGCATAAGAGGAAGGAAGGAGCCCAGACAGGCAACTTCACTGCTGCATGAATTGCAGAATTCATTAGCCTGTGTGTTTTACCTCTGCTTCAGAGTCTTTGAGCTTCTGCACTTTTTCCTTGACTTTCATCTCGAAAACCTGCTCCATCTCCATCTCCATCTTCTTCATCTTAGCCACATGCTCTCGTCTCTCTTCCTCCATCTGGGCCAGAGGACTCCTGTACAGGAAGCACGCGAAAACATGCACAAACAGAAATTTAGACGTGAACTACAGAATGTGACTAGCATCATCCTACTTATCAGTATATTCAGTATTACTAATGTTTCTAATCAGTAGAATGACTTAATTATGTGAGCTTTTTTAGTCAGTTTTGTCTGCAAATTAAAGTCTCATTTCAGCATTTCCTTTCCTCCAGATACTACTGCATGCAGGCTGGAACATCACAGAGAGAGAAGCAGGACAATGCTTGAAATGTAACCATGAGATGCATCAGTTTGGATCAAACCTTAAAAGTAATTTTATTAGAACTAAATTTGTCATCTGCTGAGCTCACAGAAACAATAAATCTATACAGCACATTTTCATAACTACAAGGAAATCTCGTTACAGTATTATTCCCTTTTTTCCAAACAAAAACAACAGGAGGGAGAAAAATAGAGGCACAGGTGAAGATTTAGGAATGGAGGATCCCAGGCTGCGACAAGAACATGAAAGCAACCACAAACCAATTTTGGGAACCAGAGGAGGGATCCAAAAGTTAATGCAAGGAACCTGTGACCACTGACAGCGAGTGGAGGTGGATTAACATTAGTAAAGCTCACCAGGCTGGTTTGTTGCAGTGTAAGTGAACAGAGACCTGTCATGAAGAATGTGGAGCGGTTACCTGAGCTTACGAGGAATGTAGCTTGTGGGAATGACAACTGGAGAGACGCCCGATTTTTTTTTTTTGTCATTTTTGTAAACATTTTCTATGTTTAAGTGTTGTTTTTCCCAGGGAGGCTAAACAAATCTGAAGGGGGAAAACAAATACACCCCCCCCTCCACACACACACAAAACGTGTGCTAGTGGATGCTAGGTTCTTGCTTCTTCACGTTTTTAATATTCTTCATTTAAAAAGTATTTTCACACGGCAGCAGGAGAAGCTTTGGTGTTTTTGAAATCATCAGCTCTCAGCTGGCACAAGTTATTTTCACATTTTTCTTAATTTGAATTTACTTATTTAAAAAAGGGGCAGCAGGTATATTGTTGCATCAACGTCCACCTTCGCTGTAGCATTTGTGTCACATACTAATTATGTAACAGGATGCAGGGCCTTGTTTCTATGATGACAACCACACACATTAGGTGCTACTCAAGAAAACCAGTCGATCAGAGCCGAGCCAAGCCGATCAGAGTAGGTACTAATGGAAAAGGGGCTTTAATGAACATATTCATGTAAATATGTTTTTTTTTCCCCAGTCCTGCTGAAGCAGATTAGTTTGGAGAGTTAAAAGTCTTTAAAACTTTAAATCTTAATAGAAATGGTTTTCTCAACTCTTTAAGCCTGATACTTTCTATATTTAGTCATCATGCATGCCGCCTAACACAAATCAACATAACTTAGACATAAGTCCGGTTTTGACAAACTTTAAAATGCTAGGCTGATTGAATGAGTCAGGTTTTATAATTCTGGTCAGGTGATAGATGGATTTTCAAAGTATCTCCAAAAAGTTGATTCTGTTCATCTGGACGCAGCGTTTTGTGGGAGAAACGTTTCGTCACTCATCCAAGTGACTTCTTCAGTCTCAGATTTTCAAAGTAGACTACTCGTAAAGAAAGGCAACAGGCTGCCAGAGATATTTTTGTTTCGCATACCTGTCTGCCTCATTTCAAGAGCACGCTATAATTAGAACATTTTCAAAGCTTCACCTGCTGTCAGACTGTCCTTTCCAACAAGGAAGTGAAACTGTTACACTCCACCAGCTTATGTGGACTAAAAGCTAAACACCCAACACGAACATCTGTGGGCTGAGGTAGACTGCCTACAGTTACAAAGCATCTGCCGGCTGGTACTGTGAGAATAAATGCAGATGTCTGTTACTGTCTGCATACTATTCTGCTAATATATTTAAATAAATAGGCACACAATAAAACATTTTTGCGACAGAACAATAAGTGTTCCAGATTTATGTTTGCAGAGTGACACACATGCACCAGTCAGACTATTTTCATATCTGGTGTAGCCAGTTTTATGTGTTACAGAGGAAGTGTAATGCCCGTTTATCTAGTACACCAGAGGTTTTCAAACTGTAGGGTCACTTAAGGTGGAGTACGGATGATAAAACTAAGGTGAATATGTGCAATTTTTATCGGGAGAATAAACAACAGTTTGCTGGTGTTATCGTACTAACCTTTATTTTTTTTACTAAAATTAAAATTTGTAGTTAAATTGCTAATATTTACAACAATTGTGCAGTGTAAACCTTTATTTCTGTCTTCTAAAAGTATTAAATAAGTAAAAATAATTGCTTAAGTTGCTAATGTCAGTTAAATCTCTAAACTAACATGCATTTTTGGACTGGCATCACTTCCTTCCATGCAGAAAGTGAACTTTCTGCATCTACAGTTCTGCAAACTGTAGATGCAGAGGGAGAGTGGAGAGGTTGGAGTTGGAGACTGCAGTGGAAACAAGACCTGCAAACACTAGTATGGCTTTGCTGGACAAATTCTTCATACAGCACAACTTAAATTATATCTATGAGAAAGATACTGTTTTATTCTATGTCTATATTTTTTTTTTCTAAAAGTGATATATTGCCCAGTACTGGTAACCGCTTAAAACATCTCATGCGCAGGTCTCTGCTGCTAATCCAAGCAGCAGCAGCAGGTGGAGGCAGCAGTGACTATATAGAAGTGGAAAAATTGTCGATTGGAAAAATTGAAAGCATCACAGTCCTGGTTGGTAAACTATGGTGACCAGGAGGTGAGACCGTTCACAGTTTTCCTCCTCAAAACCTTTACTATGGAAAAAGTAGGCGGGGGCAGACCAAAGTCAACAAGGGGGATAGAAACCACCCAAATACAGCCAAAGAGGAGAGGAGAGGAAGGATGTGAAGATGAAGATGTTATAGGTCTCAAAAATACTGAAAAAAAAATTGACTTACATTCCATCAACTGTTTCAAGTCTAAAAAAAACAAAACAAAAACACAACCAAACACACAGACACAGACAGACACAAACACACACACACAAAGCATGCAATGATGAGATCATGCACTAAAATAAAACAACACTTATTAGTTTGTGACTGAAGCTATTTTTCACTGCAAAATGGAAAAACAAGTGTGGAAAAAACAAGTGTCAGCTTTGTGAGCTGCGTGTCAGACACACTCAGCCGTCGGTCAAATGTTTAGCTGTGTGTTAGCATCAGCAACATGGAGCTAGAGTTTTAGCAGTGTGTGTTAGCCATTTGCTTATGAATGTATTAATGACAATTAATCATTGTGTTTTGAATCCAAGCTTGAAATCAGTGGAAAATTAGTAGAGTGATAAACTACAATTAAAAAACAACAACAACACATCAGTATTTTTCACAAATCGCGATCACAAGGTTCAGTGAAAGAAGTCATCCTCCAGCTTTGTCTTTCCCTGTTGCCTGGAACCAATATACTTAAATAAAATAAGGATATGATTACATAATGTGATAACACAGCCATCTGCAGTCTCCTATGTGGCAAATGTTCATCCCACTGCTTTCAGAAATCTATTCCACTTAAGTTAACACATGCAAATTTGAAAAATTAAGCTTATGTAAAGTCCAAAACACATGAAATATCAAAAAGTATGCATGAAATGGGTTCAACACAAAACTGCAACACATTCTGCAACATCAGAGTCAGCAGAAATCAACTTGATTCTATTAACTTAATTAAAATACACTATCTACACTGTGTGTGCTCTAAACATACAATGCTTTCTGGTATACCCTTCCTTCAGTGCTATGCATTAGCTTCATTATATGTGATACTAAATCCAGAAGGCTTTAAAATTTAGGTTGAAAAACGCAGCTGTTACTCGGGCAGTTTAACAGCAGAGGTAACCTCAACCCCTTTAGCTACAATTGATGTGTCTAGTGCCTTTTGTCTAGGACTTACTTGGTGGATAGCTGTCCTTTAGCCTTGTTGTTGTCCACTCCATTGTAGGTGACAGCGGCCAGCTTCCTGCTGCGATAGTTTTCATAATGGACATTGTTTGTCACGTCTTTCAGGTCCTGCATGTGAGTTCTGGGGTGAAAAAAGAAGAACATATATACTTTAACTGCGCTTCGAGTTATACTATTTTTTTTTAAATGTTCTTAATGATAATCGTAGTTACTTTGAAAAACGTGCAACATTATCAGTTGAGGATGAACTGGCTTAAACTGCAGCTGGTGATGCAGAAGATCACCAGAGCAGAAAGGGGACATACATTGTATGTACATACATTAGCTGCAGTCTAAACTGGTAGGCTGGACCCAATTTTTTTTATATCCAACTAAACCTTAAATGTTAAATGAAAAAAAAAAAAAAAAAAAAAAAAAAAAAGGTTATAGAGGAACACAAAAACCAACTTAAGTGATATAGGGCCTCAGGAAATGTCTTTAGTTACAGTCTTAGTCACTGTGGTGAAATACCCTGGAGAGACTTTTGTGCAGGTGTTTAACGAGACTGGGAACTTTTAACATTTTAAACCACTACTTAAAAAAAACAATAACAAAAAAACCCCCACTACAAACAATTAAAAATAGATCTTTAAAAACTGAAGTAAACACGAAAACCATCTAGTCAATCAAAAATTCAAAACAAAATTACAAAAACAGGTAATGGTGGAAAAATGATACATTAACTATCTGAACCCCGGGTTAACCCCGTACCAGTGTGAGACAAGATTCTCTCTGCGAAAGCAACTAAGTGAAACTGATATTACACCAGTGTGCCTGGCAAGGGAAACATGAGATGGGACAGGCCAGAACAAAACTTTCAAAATAAGACCGGGCTGGTTGTCCAGTCACTGATTGTGTTCTTTGAAAAAGAATATTTGGGGTTTTTTTAGATTATGAAAATTTAAAAACACCAAAGCAATGCACTAATGAGTGATGTAATAAGGTCTATGTGTAGGAAACAAGGGTTATATTATGAGGTCTTTTTTATTCTTCAGTACCTGATGAGCATATCCCTGAGGATGGTGAAGTCGCAGTGGTCACTGTTTTCAACTGTAATGAAAAGTAAGACATCAGTCAGTTATCAGGATAAATTTTTTTTACATAATCTTGTTTGTAGCTTAGACTCAAGTAACAGTTGCAGTCTAATCCAATAAACAGAGAAACATGCATGCACATGTTTCTAGGAACTCTGTCCGATCATAAGACTCTTCATTTGCTTAGATGCATTTATTACACATTCTGTCTCTTACCTTCTGCAACCCCCCAGGGGTACTGTCTCCCTCTAACTCTCTTGCCGTTCACTTCGATGATGGTGTTGCTGCCTACCACAGCTAGTGGCAACTTGTCCTAGCAAAAAACAAAGCATTTACCCTCAATGATTTTTTTTTGTTTAAGTATTTCAAGTAGATGAACCTGTGGTTACAACACACTAGAAGCCACTTACTTTTATTTTTTTGACCAATCTGTTTTCCTCCTCGTCATCCGTCTCAGGAAACTCATAAATCTTTATTTTATGTTCCTGGATTTCCCTCATGATCTATCAGGAGGAAAAAAGGCCATTTAACCATTTTCTTGTCTGTCAGAATGACTTAACAAGAGGTACAACGTCAGGGTGTCATTTGTAATGTGTCTGTTCAGAGGACGGTTTATATTGGTAACTGTAACATTTTGTGGGGGGGGGGGAATTCCAACCAGGTGAGTGTTAAGTTGTCTTTGACACCAGCTACATTTGTAACACAAAGTTAAGTTTACAATGTTGGCCAAAACAGAAGACTGATCTTACGGCGGATTGATGACATTTTTTTAACAAAAAGGAAAAAGAACCTTAAAACACATATATACACACACACACACAAAGGTTGTGTAGACCTACTACCACCATGCTCAGGACACTACATAGCAACGCAGTGCTAAATTTAGCTCTCTGCAATACCACCTTGTTTTTGTATTCACTGACAAATGCAACACCAAACATGGTGTTTTCTACTCTATTATCATTCGGCATCAGTCATGCCAATGACCACAAGGGAATTTAAAATAAATAAATAAAGGAGCCTCTGACATAGTTGTTCTGCAGGACTTTGCAGCTGTGGAAACCACTGACCTGCTTCTTAAACTGCTGGCATTCCTCAGGGGTGAGAGTGTCTGCTTTAGCGATGAGGGGTATCACATTCACTTTCTCATGCAACCGTTTCATAAACTCGATGTCGAGGGGCTTCAGTCTGCAGAGATCAAAATACAGCTTTACATTTCATTGAAATAATGCCAGACGTTTACAGACACAATGACTCAGTGCAGCACATTAAAGCATAAAATAAACTGCCAAACTACTGTTGTGTGTACTCCTCGCTATATTTAGAAGCTACTAGGATAGTTGAGGGCAGACTGGTTTTTGACTACGGCTTCTTGATCGGCTCTTTTGTAGACTAGATAAGTTGAGCTAAACTAAATATAGAACTCCTTTACACCTTATGTTTGTAATATCTGGGAATATGACCTCTCAGTCATGGGGAGGCATTGCTATTTTTGGTTGTTTATGAGCTGGAGAAATACCCCAGTACCTTTGGATTTCACTTTGTATTTTATTATCAAACACAATCATGTCTTCTATTGATTCTTTGAGGTTAAAGTCTAAATGTGCCTTGAAATAGAATATGATGCTTTAAGAGAAGACTGATATCATGTGGTTATGCAGGCTTGTATACAACACAGTGCTGCTCTTAAACTCTTTGAGACAATCTGCAATGCAGCAATGAAAAGCTACTTAATTGAGTCCATTTCATAAAGGAAGTTCGTATGGGTGAAAACACACAGGTAATCTGGACTTTGATAATACATTAAACAATGCAGACAGTTTATTGGCACATGCTGAGTGATAATTTAGCGACTTCACACAAAGATCACAGAAATCACGCATTAAATTCCTGAAAACAGGGTCAGAAGGTGTGGAGTTTCCCCAACTTTGACTCCACACAAAATAACCACAGGAATTTCAGTCCATCAACGCCCTCTGTGATTTAACACCAGTCTGGCTAAGCTAAACGTGTCCCAGATTTATCTCTTTACTGAGAAGAAAATAATGTGGAACCCAGACAGACATATTTCCCACACTGTCTTGTACAAATATTGTTACATATTTTATCAAAGAAAGGGAGGGAGAAAGGAAATCATAAGTGGTACAGCATTAGCAAAACTGGTATTGAAATAAGTTCATTTTAATGAATACATTTCAAAAGCCATATAATTCTTCTAAACATCAGGGTTAAATCGTGTTAAATAATCAAGAGCTCAAATAAGACCAGAATAACTGATCTTGTGCTGTGCTGATAAAAGTATTTTTTAACCCAATATTTGTCATTCATGTCTCTGAAGAAAAATTAAGGCATGACTATAATTCAGGATGCGTTCTTTGTGCGATTCTGGGACTTTACAGATGTATAAATCCTAATGCTAATATCCTTTAAGTTTTTGCAATTTTTTAGTTAATTTATTCTGAATCATTTCCAGGGAGACCTTATCTTAAAAAAATAAGCATTTAGCTTGCACAAAATCAGTCTGACAAAACAAACAGCCAATCAGATAAAAGAAAACATGTCAACTTATGCAAATGTCAGCCAATACAAATATGTAGCCAGTTAGTGTTTCCCTAAAACTATCCAAAAGAAAAACAGATGGACGGGAAAAAAAATTCAGTTTTATGTTAATAATGTAATGTACTCGCATTTATAAAGTGCTTTTCTAGTCTTACCGACCACTCAAGGTTCTTCAGACTACAAGACGCATTTTTAACTACATATTGAAAAGCACATTATTCTGTCACTCTATCCAGCTCACATCCAGGGACAATTTAGAATCGCCAGTTAACCTAAAATGTATGTCTTTGGATTTATGGAGGAAACCACTCTGCCCGCACACGCGCCACAGGGAAAAAACCGGCAAGCTCCACACAGAAAGGCCCCAGCACTAACTGCTACGCCACACACGTCACCAATGATGCAGGAAAGGATTTAAATATACTGACCCAATTATGTAAAGGTATCATGTAAATTAATATTGATAATATGACCTAGATTTAATATTATACATAATTCATGCATTAGTGTAATTTGGATCCAAAAAAAATTGTGGTAAAAATTGAAGGATGGAAATGTTACCATTATATTAACTGCTATTCATCATTGACCGACCACCCTTGGTACAAATTACACTTTGCACTTTGTTAAAGAGAGCGATTCTGCTTTACTACCACAATGGCAGGAAACTGTTCGCACCTACAGTACACACCACAGAAGAGACTCTGCTGTTAACTTAAACCCTGCACTGTCCACATCACTTTATACACTATTACAGTGAGTCACTTTTATGTCATCTGACATCTGCTGTGCTTGTTTTCTTCCTATATTTAGTTACTTTGTACCCACTCTGTAACACTGCTTGCTAAAAATCTAATAGCTGCAAAAAAAAAAAAAAAAAATCAATAGCATCCTACAGCAAAATCCACAACCACTCAAGTTTCCCTTGTATTTTAAATAAAGTCTTCCTGGATGCTAATCTTGCAATACTTTGAAGTCTTGAACTGAATTGAGTGATTTATGAGACTTTTCTAGACCTGCAGATAACCTTGACGTCACATCAGCCCCTCAAACCCCAAAGGAAAACCAGGGTTTAGCTGCGGGGGTTGTGAATGCCAGAGCATATCACAATGTTGGAGGTCATTGTGCGGCTGTGTGAGAGCAGTCAGCTCTGTTATGAAGGGGTGCTCTGTGAGTGTGCAGTTGTGTTTATGCCAGAGCATACGCTGCCCATCCTCAAGGATAAAAGTAAAGCTTGTGTGAGTACAGATCGCGGGCTTGTACAAACACAATGTCTCACAGAAAGCAGACGAGGACACAAAGGAGGACAGAGCCTGGTTCACAGTTTACAGTAGGTCATGATCAGCAGATTGAAAGGCATGTGAGTAAGCAGCGATATTTGCATATTAATGAAATCTGCAAAGCCACACAGCAGACACAATAAGGTCAACAGATGTGACAGAGAGCAACCATTCACTTTAAAAGGAATAAAACCAACTCGTGCATTTAAATACATTTTTAAGAGGTTTTTATCTTGTTCCCCCCCGAGGGCAGGAAATAACCACTAGAGTTTCTCACGTTCACTACTCTCACACTTTCTCATCTTTAACCAACATGCATCATCCATGACACGTAGACACACATAGAAAAAAGGCCATATGAGCACACCAGCCTGTTATAGAAGACATGGTAGCTTATGAATGATAAACATTATAATTAAAATTCCACAGTCATCTTTTTGTCATCAGTATCATCTGCCGGGCATTGAGCCAGCGTCTCAGTATTGCTTAGAACCCCCACACACTTATTTCTCCTTTTAACAGGCCCACTTTTAACCCTTATTTTGCAAGTCAGGCTGACTCAGTCTCACATTATCACTCACAACAACAGCTGGGGGTGGGGGAGTCTAGTTGTAGGAGAAAAATAATGTCAAGATATGAATTTACTGCAGAAATTTAAGCAGTCCAACATGACTACCGCTCAATGCTGTTAGTTTCAGAAGCAGTACGCACATCTAGCACCTCCGTGAAAGCCATATTAAGTGAAAATGCTCAGGGAGGAAATGCTACACTACCGACCGTTCTCTGAATTTTCCAGGCTGCACAATGATCTCAACCAGCAACCTTTTCTTCCACTCACAACCCTGCTTCACTGACCTTTGAGGCACTACTGACCCTTCATTTCCCTCCTTACACTATTTCCTCTCACTGTTCACCCTTCCCCTTACTACCTTTTCCCTTTTCCAGTCCAATGCTTTTCATCCGCTAACTTCAAACCCAACAATCATGTGGCAGTTTAAGAGGTTAATTCTCTCTGGATATGCTTGTAGTAGCATTGTATAGTGTTAAAAGAGGTTCTTGATAACAGTTGTCTTTAACGGAATCTGTGTCCTAGACTCACCCATGTCCTGAAGGGGCAATGAAGTAAAGGCAGCAGTGGATTCGGCTGTCGGGCATCTGCCTTCTATTCACTCGAGATTCTGAGTTGAGGTAATCCTCGAATTTGCTGTCAATGTGGTCGATGACTGGCTGCCAGCTGTGTAATACAAATTACAGCTTCAGTTAAGTTATTGCTGGGTCTTTGTTTCTTAACAGGGAAACATTTCACTAGTGGACTCGAGTGACAAAGGTGCACATAAACCATTTTATGATTATTCCTTGGATAAAAGCTGTTTCAGCAGGAATGTATCACTTTTTAAGATAGGTCAATTAGATTGCTCTTTATAAATAATCACACAGGTATAATCAGGTATAAGTGGACTTTAGGAGTCTGAAATTGCCAAGAACTGTTTTCTTTCCCCCCTTCTATCTCATTTGTTATTTTCAAAATGACAGGGTCATCAGACCAGCTTTTATCATGTTCTGTCCAAGTTGTATGTGGCAAAATGTAATGAAGTTAAAGGATCATATTTAACAAGTGTGTGTCTATAAAACAACTCTGGAGTCTTTGGTCTGTCATGATAAATGTGTCACTACAATTATCTGATGTTCTACATTATATATAAGTCAAAGAAGTGTGAAGAAGTTTTTCAGGTGTATATTTCACCTCCCCATAGTGAGAAATAGATATTAAGAATAAAAAGTTGATCAAGTGGTTTAAATAGGTGAAATTTATTAATGTGATTCTGGCAGATAATGGGATTTTTCACAATAATGAGCCAAAAAGACAAACATACAAAGCACTTGAATCCACTTTTGAAATCTGCGGAACTGCTGCACCCTTCTTCTGATGCAGGAATGTCAGAGAGTAGCTTTGATATTTTAAGGATTACAAATGAAGGTGGTGGTGACCCTTACCAATTACTATTATCGACAGCATCTCCAAACCCTGGGGTGTCAACTATTGTAAGCAGCAGCTGGACACCGCCTTCCTTTATTAAAACTTTCGACTGCTCCACCTGTCAACGAAGAAAGAATGACAGGAATGCTAAGTTTTACTTCTCCCATAAACTGCGCCTTTGAAACCAAACCTGTTTAGTAGGTAATGAAAACACAGTATGGAAGGAGTGGTGTAAAATGATCGTCACGTTAAGGTAAGTGTATCTAAGATTTCAAAACTCATACAGAAAATATTTGGCAATGGGCAGCATGTAGCAACATGCCTTCACATATTGTGCTATTGATAACTATTCTGAAAAACCAGAAAGGCTTTGAAGCAAGAGTCACACAGCACTTTAGGCTTTTAGGATCTAGGATGGTGTTTTGTAATCAAGGAAGATTAACATGAAGTCATGTGGTCAGCTGACGGAAAGTCTGACTTGTTCAAACAATTGTGAGAATAATTTCACAAACTGGGAGAAAAATTTAAAAATAACAAAACCTTTTCAACACCCCATGACTCTCCCCAGCTTCCAATATTCAGATACATTTCATGATGACAAACACCATAGTAAAAACCATATTTTTTTTTTCTTAATTGCTCAATCTGCATGGCATACATTCAGGCTTTTAAGACTTTTTAGTGTAGTATTTTAATATCCCATTTTGTTTAGAAAAAAAACGTTACATGCATCACCCCCAAAAAGCTGCCTGGTATTAAATAATAGCAGAGTCTGACAGTGATCCTTCAGCTTTACCACGTCTATCACATATAGGACAATGAATGAAAATATCTAAATTTAATCTCGTGTTTATTATCAGTACCTCTCTGGATATAGCGGTCCCAATGATAACTGCAATATTTAAACAATAAAAACTCAAATTATCTGCAGTGGAACATTTTCTTTAACATCTGATTCAGGTCTGCTGCCACAAGGACAGATAAAGAAAAACTTTTATACCACAACACCTGTATTGATTAAAGATAAAGTGATATTATTTCAGCCCAGCACATGCTGTTGCAGGTTTAACTGATTTTAAAAGAGATATTTTTGTCAGTGTGTACCTGCACAGTCTTTTTGATTCTGTTTGATGGTCCAGGATACTCTGCTGAATACAGGTCTGTTAGGAACAGAGAGTTGATCAATGTGGACTTGCCCAGTCCAGATTCACCTGTAAAAAAACAAACAAAAAAAAAAAACCCAAAACAAAACATAGTGAGATTGTGAGACACAGTATCACTCAGAATAAGAGGTTTAAAATCACTTGTAATACAGCTATACAAAGTCTACTGCTGGCATCTTCCACACAAGAAAAGACCATGTGTCTAACTGGGGATGCAAGTAACATTTGCCCAAGACATTGATCCATTTGGGTTACCAGTTAAAAGGCTAAGAAAACAACATGAACAATGGCTCTTGTTATGTGCAGCTGGCTGGCTGTGGAGTCCGGGAGACTTCTCATGCTTGGTTTTCCATTGTGCGTCCAGTGTCCAAGCTCCCAGAGAAAAGGATCATTAGTGGAAACGACCACTGGCACTGCCCGACTTTGCTGATGGCCATAAGTCAATATTTAACGAGCCACCATTTATGCCAGAGCTACAAGCAAAGGGTAATGTGTGGAGCTCGTACTGTGTCATCGGTTTGTTGTACATTTTATCACCGTACGCAACCATGAGCGAGAAACTGCGATCTGAATGCCTGACAAGCCTGTGAAATGAGCTGCTGAACAGGTTGTTGGGTCATGTGATTTTATGAGGCATGCAGAGATTTGCCAGCCAGCCAGCCACCGGTGGTGATGCCATCTCAATTTCTCCTTGTGCTTCCCTTTATCTTTTATCCTTGACTCCTATCACACCGCGCTGGTGACGCATTGCGTTGTATGTGAACAGCACTGCAGGGACATGTGGGCTCGCAGCTAGTTGGAGCCAAGAAAAGCTGAGTGTGAGTGTGTCCGTGAAAGCGGGTGATACCATAAAAACAATAGCCACCATTTAAGCAACAGAAAGCCCAGAGGACCTCCTCTTCTTTCCTTGTTGCAAAGCCATTTGTTTAATCTTTTCAGCAATTATCCCCAAAATGAAGATATTTGTTACAAACAGAGCGAAGCATTCACAGCCCCCAGAGGCCCACTTGGTCACTATCCAACAGCAATAGAAGTGAGGGGGGAGCAAAAGTGATCTTCTACTTCAACTATCTAATAACAACATTTAAGAGACAGCTCACTAACAGGTTTGAACATTTATAAGCAGCAATAATTAAAGCCAGTAAAGAAAACTGTGCATTGTTAATGCAACGAGAGACGTCACTCTCGTAGCATTAACAACGCACAGTTTTCTTTACTGGCTTTACTTAGATGCATGCTGGGTTTGAATTCTCTTGGTCCCACCACAGGAAATGGCTTTGACCCTAGGATACACTGTCCCTCCAAATACGGCCTCATCAGCCAAGGAGGATCTTGGCACAGCGTCAACCACCACATCCGAGCGCTGTAAAAGAATGTCTGCATTTCTGATTTGCTGAGTGCACTTTTAGATAACTCCAACCCAAATGCTTCTTTGCTGAGAGACAGTGTCAAAGATCTGACATCGAGATGAATTCGAACAGGAATGCAATCTGCGCCCCTCCTCTTTGACTCAGCAATTAACACTACAAAGCTGGGGGTCTGTCCCTTGTGTATAAATATGGCTGTGTATACACACACAAACCCGTCTCTCTCTCTCTCTCTCTCTCTAAAACAAACCACACAGTGAAGGATGTTAAAATGCCAACCGCAAAGAATACAATGAAATGATTCAAACAAAACAAGGGAAAACTTGAGTGGCGAGCAGCGTGTGTTCTTACCCACGACCATCAGGGTGAACTCAAAGCCCCTCTTCACCGACTTCCTATAGACTTGATTCGGGAGGCTTGCAAAGCCAACATATCCTTCTAGGTTCTTCTGTTGCTGTAAGAAAGTAAAAAAAAAAATTAAACCACAAAGAAATCTAATTTTCTAAAGTGTAAAACAAAAAGTCATGAACAAACTATGTTGCCTGAATTGAAACGGACTCTCCACTGTGTTGGATTAAGAAGAAAAAAGTATATTCTCACATCTTTATTATGCAACTGATTAAGTTTACACTGAAAGTATTCAGAAGCCACAATATTCAAGATGTGTTATAAATTTAAACCATTAAGCCCAGAATGGAGCTGTACACATACACATCAATGTTGGGCCCTTTATCAGCCGTGATTTCATGCGTGATATGAATATTTCAAATACCTACATACTGGTGAATAGACTAAACATCCACAAGGGCTTTCAAAGTCGTTTAAATGTATTACACTGTTGGCCACTAGCTAATGAGTGTGTTTAGTGTATCAGCTGTGTACCCTTATCGCTCATGGCTTGAACCATAAAACTCATATACCTTAATACAAAACAACAATACATACTCTAAAATTAACTCTAGTCAACAGGGCATGACACAGACTCTAAAACAAAAAACTCTCTCTAAAGCTATAAAAATTGCCATGAATGGCATGCTGGGTAATGTTAGCAAGCCAGGTAGCATTTGGGAGGGGCTCCATTGCTGAGTTTAAGAACAATACAGACAGATGGAGGATAAAGAAAGGGGAGCAGAGCTGCCCGGAGACAGGGGCCGTGTCTGCTGTTGGGAAGGTTTAAAGTTTTAAACGAAAGAACCTGTTTTGCTTCCTTTCTGGTCATGCTGATTCTGTGCTGAAATTTCACACAGTGACAGAAGACCAGGCAACGCAAAGACAATGTGCTATTCAAGGCTAACTGGTGTTTCTACCTGGAGGCAAAATCATTTGGGCAACAAAGTTTGGAAGACTATGTTCAAAAAGAGTTTAATTCAAAGTAGCTTTTGAGGCAGAATTTGTTTAACGGCAACAAAAAGGTGCCATTACATCTAAGTTAAAGGTATAACAGGCAGAATGACTCTAGAGCCTTGTGCGAAATATTTCCTTTAAAATCAAAACTTAAGAGTAGGCTTTTTAAAATGTTTTTAATTGGATATACGTCTGACAAAAAATTTCATTTTAAAACTATATAAAGATCCAGTTACACTAAAATATTTAAAATAATACCACGACACACCCTGAAAATACCACAAAAATTTTCTTTATAATGTCCAGCATAAGTTAATACCACCATAGTTTATTTTTGTCAATGTTCTGTCTTGTTCAGTCACTTGTCTTTGGTTTTCCACAGTAAAAAGGAAAAACAATATCAAGCATCACACATTCTGGTTTGTATTCTGAGAAGCTTATCTACAAAAGACTGCTGAAAAAAATACTGCAGTCCAGTTACATTTCAGGCATGAAACATATTTTTTATACTTACAGCTGTTTGGCATTGATGGATGTAATGAAATCCCAGCATGTGCAGGAAGAGCCAACATTTCCAGGGACACAAAGAAACACAGGGGAGTGCACAGGAAGACAAACAAAAAAATAATTTAGAAATCTCAGGCAACCTGACAAACCAACTATCCTGTCTCCAGAATCAGCTTCTTTAGTTGTGAGGCCTGCAGGCAAAATAATTCACGATCTAAGCAATACAAGCCCGTTTTTGCTCCTGTAATGTCAGTAGCACCATAAAGCAAGCTTCACCAACTGCTGCAGATTTTTCTTTTTGCCTGTGGCTATAAGAGTATTTCTGCTTCTTACACCAAAGCATCTCCTGCCCACCAACAGCAGCCCACGTGTCTTTTGTGTGATACCAAGACATAATGTGCTGATTTGCCTACCAGAAATGCAATTTAATTTCAGCCGTATCATACTGCCTTAGTTTTGGAAATACTGTAAATTAGGTTTTGCAGACAGGCATTACCAAACAGGTCATTTTTTTAAGTATGAAAATATGAGAACCGACATTTTAAAACTACAACCGTGTGTTTCCTTTCCGGTATTTCGTGATAGGGCTGCTAAAGGAAGTGGTGGCAGGTGAAAGCTAAAGTTTGCTTGTGCAGATTTTAGAAAGCTCTGCTCCGTAGAACACCAAATCTGGTGTTTCAGTTTGACACAGCGACACGGGGGTGGGGGAGCAGGTACAGCATTCTGACTTAGAGGCCACGGTCTGAAGCTAATGAACTTAAAAGTCAAAACATGAACTCTGAGGTACTAGATCCACTTTAATCCAGATTAGATGGCAGCATTGCCTTCCTCCCCCTCCTAACTTGCCACATCCCCCAGAGTTGGCTTTGACTGCCTAACCCAGATACTCCAATCATGGGAGTTTGATCAAATTATTGATCACGCACTAATGCAGCACCCATTCCTGGCTAAAAAGAGCTTTAAAAATTATGGCTTTGCGACTGCGACACACACTCTTTTCTACATAGTGCTACTTAATTCTTTCACACGTTTAGAAAAAATGCTAAACCGAAAACCACAACAGCTCAACGCTTCTTGAGGTTGAAAGCATGCAACTTAGCATTAACGTGAGCTGTTTAAATCCGAAATACGACACCAACTTAGCTCATTAGACAAAGTACTAACATTTGTAGACAGGCTTTGTAAAAACAGTGACCGGTGGTTAAGGTGTTAGCACATAAAACACATAGAAACGTTTAATGGGAGACTTTGTCGAAGAGCTTAAGACAGGAAATGACACTCCCGTTAGGTTATGCAGCCTGCTCGCGAACCGAGGCTAACAACTAGCTAGCTACAATCCTACTGGAGGCGGGCGACTGGGCGTTGGTTGCTCAGACAACTACACAAGCTAAACCAAGCGAAAGCCAAAATGTTAAATAGTGAATTCCGTTAACTGAAATCATCACGGTTACAGTTTAAAACAATGTTTTCTGAAAAATTTGTGACATTAGCTGCCTGTAGCGTTCTCACCCATAACGTTGACGCTCCCTGCCGTCTCAAACACCGATCATTCACAAGCCGACATTCCCCTCACTGCTTTTGCTTGAGTTACGCACAAAGAGGCACGCAGCGCCTCCCACACTCCACGAAACTATGCCAAAAATGAGACGTAAACGTGTACGTGAATCACAAAGGGGAGGACCACTGCAGTCTCGCGATGACAATTCGTTTTCTTTGAGTGCTGGTGTGATCTCGCGAGAATAAACCACAGCCGAAACAAAACTCATTCTTTCTTTGTTTCTTTAGTCACAATCTTCTTTTCGAGCACGTAAAATCAGTTTCCCATCCTTCTCAGTTTAGTTACACGTGGTCATAGGTTTTACTCGAGAAATGGAAAAGATACATTGCAATTAGTGGCTATGGAGATCCTCCCCCATGAATTTTTTGCGCACTTCATTTCCTGCATTTTCGTGTGTTTTTTATGCGGCAGTTAAATATTTTCTGCCCCGTTTTATGGCGGAAAGGTTCTTGATTCTGTCAAGGAAACATATACTGGGGAAACTCATTTTGTGTTGGTCTCCATATATTATTCTCACCTTTAAAAAACTAGCATCACTGCTAGACATATATAAAATACTTTTACTTTTTTTGTCTTTCTGAGATCAGCAGTAACTTGCTGTGCTTAACTGTGCATGTGGTGATATTTCTAGCCTATTTTAATTTATCAACCACTCAATTTTTTTTTTAATTTGATAGGGACACAGTAGCCTATAGTCACAATACAAAGTATGGGGCTGATGTGCTGCACAGAGAGTTAACAGGATGATTGAAAACAAGGATAAACAAACATCTTTAGATTACCTTGCAAACTTTGCAACAACACATCTAAAATCAAAAGGCAGTGGTTCAGCTTAATTTGTTTATACTACTGGCATCTTCCACCATCCCCCCCTTTTGCAGCCAGAGGCTAGACTGTGCATCTGCTGAGTAAGATCACAATGAACAACGTTTACCACAAAAATATTCAGCAACTTTATTTACTCATAATTCCTATTTGTTGAGTGAACTAGTGAGTGAACGAGGACTTGCCACTGTCACAGACATAATACACCAATGCATTTGAATACTGGTCTTTGGGGCTTGTGGAAATTATAAGAGAAACACAGCACTGAAAGAATCTTGAACTGGAATGTATTCTCTCTTCTGCAGCAGCAAAGATGGTGATATAAGTACAAATTTTACGTTTTTTAAGGCCTTATTTAGTTCAAAGTCTGCAAACTTTTCAAGAGCTCTTTATCAGATTTAACTGGTGATTCTATTTAAGTAATTAGCATGTACCAGTGAACACTGAAATTATAGTTCATTTAGATAATGCTTCACAACTGCCCAAATAAGTCATTTGAGGCATTCAAAGTGACTCCAGAGTTACTAGACTTGCTGTAGACAGACTTAGGTGTCCTCACTCCAGTGTTGAGATGTGTTGTTGGACGGAGTTTTACTGAAGCTCAAAGATGACTTTCAGACAGAATCACAGCCTAAATAACACCTAACAGTTTTATCATGTATTGAAATAATGGAGGAACACAAAAAGACCATAAAAAGCTCCCATTTATACTTACAGAAGTGGGGAAAACCACATTCAAATAAAATTGCATATTTGATTTTTATACCACAGTAATGACAGTGTCTCACAATGTCACCCTTGTAAATTGTGAAATCTTAAAAGGTCTTAGCAGTGCAACAATTAAGTCAGTATGGTTTTACTGTGTGGAATTGTAGGACCAGCAATGAAAAATTCCCAGATTTGTGTCTCCACAAGAGGAGCCTGGTGGGTAAAAGCTCTACCTCCATTTGTACTTCTGGAAACTAGAGGACCCATAAATAGGCCTGCAATCTGAGAACGTTGCCACAAGGACAAATACAGGAAATCATTCATACCTTATGCAATAACTCTTAGCAATGCAACACATCTGTCTAGCAGTTAATCATCTCTTCTCTCATGTTAATATTTTACTTCAAACCTGTACTGTCACAACTTTGACCACTGTGTGTGTCGAGGTTTGCTGTTGAGTTTGAGATATTTCACTTTGTTATGGCTGTCACAGGGTACACTCTGGACAGGTTTCCAGGGTGTCACAGGGTTTACACAGAAAAACAGAGAACCGTTCATGCTCACATTCACACCTAAGACCAGTTTAGAGTCACCAGTATTTTAAACTCCATGTATGTTTTTATATTATTGGAGGAGTACCTGGAGAGAAACATGCAAAGTCCACTTTTTATTTAAAAGTAACTCTTTCAAACAGTAATGTTTGAAAGATTTACATTAAATTTTTGTCATACTTCATTTTTATATTGACCTGTATAATTATTACCATTATTCATTTTTTTAATTATAGGCTGTTTAACTTAATGTTTAGCTTATATGACAGAATTCCTATTGCTAGGAAACATAAGGAAATTCTGGGTCTTATAATATGTATTAATTTATTCCTTTGTTCTGGACTGTGTTGAGAAGTAATGAGAAATATTTTAAGTTATTTAAATTTCCTTTAAAATATAATTTATATATATATATACCCGTGCCAAGTATTCCGACAGCGTAGCACAAAATACGGCGAGTGAACTGGATGCGCGTCGGTTGTAACCATAGCAACATAGACTAATACTATTTGCTCGTATAGTTGCTGTTGCTCGAATAAAACTAACTCAGGATATTTAATGAGGCCAAATTTCTATAGGCCAAATCAGCTTTCTGCTGCTGGGGGAAAGGTAAGCGACTATAAACGCGACTTTTTTTGTTCGCCTTCTATCAGCGGACCTGTCGTTTTTGGCCAGTGTGAAGTAGCACTGTCGCCACTGAGTTTCTTATGTCTGACTAAATGTGAATATGTGCCAAAATGCTTCGCAGGTTCCTAATGAAAGCAGCGGGGAACGCTGAAAATGTCTGTTAAAAAATTGAAACAAGAAGAAAAACTGACCCCGAAATCCATAGGAACACACAGCAAGTATGCTTGGTTATCTTCTCCTTACAGTTATTTAGTTGTTCTTGACCCAGTTCAGAATTCATCTCCGTGATATGAAAACCACAAATCACCTGATAAGCATGTTTTATAGGGCATTTCGTGATCTAAGGAGGCTCCAGTCCCTGCTTGCCAAAAACAGTCCCAGACAAGAGGTGGACAGCAACAACAACAAATGACACCACACCAAGGCTGAATGTCTAGACATTTTAATAACAGACCCCACAAACCAGCTCACATTGCTACCTATCTGTGTGTATTATTGTGGTGTGAGACTCCTTGTGTTTGCAGGTGGCAGTGTTGAGTCACAGTAAAGGATGCAGCAGTGGAACCAGCAGATCCATCCCTCCTCAAAAAAACACAAGTAGACACAGGCCTGAGAGTGACATCAGCAATGAGGCCTCAGAACTGGACAAATTCAGGTTACATTTCCTAAGGACCGCATAATCTCTGAAATAATATTAACTAAAATCTCAAAGCACACAGTTATGAGTCCAAGTCTTTTCGAATACTAATACAAGTAAGATGCATAAAATTAATACATTAGAGGCCCAGTTGACCTTTATTATGTTGACTCTGAAAATGAAAGAATTAAAAAAAAATCAAAGAATTAAAAAAAAAAAAAAAAGAAAAAAAAGAAAAAAAGAAAATGAAAGAATCGTAGGTTGACTTTGTCTAAGATTCAGTAACATGTGCTACTAATCTCAGCTGTGGATATACTGGTAGAGCTGTTTTTCTGTAAGACAGTGATCTGCACTGCTCAAAAAATGATCAAAGTATAGCATTTAGTCAGATAAACTTCTGGGATATTGATCTGATCTGGTCAATTAAAATGGCAGAGGGAGTTGTTAATCAGTTTCAGCTGCTTTGGTACTGCTTTGTTGATGAAATTAACAACCGGTGTCCTAGAGGAGTAACAATGAGACAATCCCAAAATAGGAATGGTTTCATAGGTGGATCCCGCTGACATTTTTGCCCTCCTCATCTTTTCTTGCTGTTTTTTTCACTGGTTTGCATTTGGCTAGTGTCACTACTGGTAGCATAAGGTGATACCTGGACCCTACAGAGGCTGCACAGGTGTTCCAACTCCTTCAGGATTATTGATCAGAGATCCCCACTACATGCCTTTGCCAGAAGGTGTGCTTTGTCCACCAGTACAATCTCATGTGCATGGAGATTCCAGGGAGACAGGCAGTTACTTTCGAAGAGCTGGACAGGGCCAGAGAAGGTCACTTATCCTTAGCCCATCAGCAGGACTGCTGTCTGCTCATTTGTGCAAGGAGAAACAAGATGAACACTGCCAGAGCTACAAAATGACTTTCAGCAAGCAACTGATGTGAAAGTCTCTGACCAAAGAATCAGAAACAGATTTAATGTAGGTGGCCTGACGGCCCAATGTCCTTTAGTGGACCCTGTGTTCACTCCCAGCACTGTGGAGCCCAACTAGTATTTGCCATAGAATACCAGAATTGGCAGGTGCATGACTGGTGTACTACAGATCACAGCAGGTTCACCCTGAGCACATTTGACAAACAGGAAAAGGTTGTGGAGCAAATTATTTTGCCTGTAACATCATTCAGCATGACCTGTTTGGTGGTGGGTCAGTGATCGTCCAGGGAGGCATATCTATGTAATATTAATGGATTGCATTTATATAGCGCTTTTCGAGACCCTCAAAGCGCTTTACAATTCCACTATTCATTCACACACTGGTGGAGGCAAGCTACAGTTGTAGCCACAGCTGCCCTGGGGCAGACTGACAGAAGCGAGGCTGTCATATCACACCATCAGCCCCCCTGGCCATCACCAGTAGGCGGTACGTGAAGTGTCTTGCCCAATGACACAACGACAGAGACTGTCCAAGATGGGGCTCGAACCGGCAAACTTCTGACTACAAGAAAAACTGCCAATTTTTGACACGGGACACACAGCCCTCTACAAGCTAGGCAACATCACTCTGACTACCATTAGGTATTAGGATGAAACCCTTGGACTCATTTTCAGACCCTTCACTGGTGCAGTGGGTAATGGCAGATAAAGGAATTGATACCATTGACACTTGGCTGATCTAAATCCAGAGGAACATCTTTGGGATATTATGTTCATCCAACACCACCAGGTTGTTCCTCAGACTGTCCAAGAGCTCGGTGACAGCCTGGTATAGATGTAGGAGGAGATCCTCAAGGACACAATTCATCATCTCATTAGAAGCATGCTCCAATGTACTTGTTCATGCATACAGACATGTGGGTGCTACTAAGCACCATTTTAAGTCCTACAATGAAATTTTGTCAAAATAGACTAATTGGCCCTATTATTTCTTTCCACTTTAATTTTCAGAGTATCTTTGAATTCAGCCCTCTGGAGGTTAATAATTTTAATTCCCATTAAAAACGATTGCATCCTTTCATTCCAAACACAGGACCCAGTCCCTACCTGTATAGATATCCAGCATAATATGTTTTCCATTGATATCTGGTATGTTTTCAAATGTTGAGCAGTGCATATTGTCTCTTTCTGCTTTTTCTACGTGATTTCTTGTTTATGTTAAGTCTGGTTCATTGGGTAATAAACCTGACTTGGAACTTGACTGGATATTGATTTCTCCAGGCAAGTTCCAGCTAAATAATTGCACTAACCTTCCTGTAGCATTGCATTCAGTTTAAATAGTGTTGCTGTCTAACTATCTAATAACCTTTCCTTTTTGAAGCACCACACCACACAATATAAATTAAGTACCTTCA
>NW_024582712.1:577816-629313 GCF_018398535.1 Haplochromis burtoni
CATTGCATTCAGTTTAAATAGTGTTGCTGTCTAACTATCTAATAACCTTTCCTTTTTGAAGCACCACACCACACAATATAAATTAAGTACCTTCAAATTTGTTTTTAGATTCAACAACCTAAAGCCAAAGGTCTTCAGTTAGCTTAAGTTTACATATTAAATGAGCAAGGAAATGTAAGGGTGGCTTGCTAAATTAAGAAAAGTAATATCCACATTCAGATCTTTTCAAAGAGGAAATGTTTCTGGACAGCTTTAAGTCCTCTCTATACTTCAGGGAAAACAATAACTGTATTGAGGTTAAATTCTAATCCTAAATGTGACTAAAATGCTTTCAAACTTTTCTGATGTTGGCGTTTTTACATTAATTATACAGTGAAATATTTCTTTAAGGGATTAAATGCAATATGTAGTTCTTTAAAGTTAATTGTACATAATTTTCCTGTCATTTACCAGCATAACATACAGAGACCAAAGATGCTTCAGCAGCCACCCGTTGCATGAACTGTTCTCTGACATCTTTGTGTCTTTGATCAAGAACCGACTGTGCAGGTGAAATATGTTTGAAGTACTTCAACATTTCTTCTGTTGTAATAGATACGGATAACTTCTGTGATAATATTTACTCTTTCAACAGTGAATGGATTGAGCATGCACCTCCTGAGTCAGTCCTTAGAGTTCTCATCTGCCTGCGATTATTGATCAGAGATCCCCACTATCAGGTCCAAGTTTAAAAATCAAAACAACAAACTTTAATTTTTTATGCTTTTAATTTAATGAAAAAACATTTCTGCAAAATAAAAACAACAAATGCTGATTTTATTTTATTTGATTTAGAAAATCCTCCATGAGCTCCAAGGCATCAGTTTACTTGCCAGGGTAAATGCCTAATGTAAAAAAAGAAGAAAAAAAAAACAATGCTTCTTTTGCCCACAGTGATATGATGCCACCCTGAACCCTTCTCTCCTTTGTCTCTCAGTATATGGAGTCTGTCACTGCTCTGTATATGTCGTGTGGGGAGCAGACGTTTGCCACGCAGAAGCTGGTCACAATGACCTGTGAGTAATGTGAAGGCAGACTCACAGAGAAACACCGATAATATAAGTTGTATTGTCCTTATCAATGGCGGATTAACTGACTGTATTCCAGACATCTTTCAGAAATTATCTGCCACTCAGGATCAAAGAGTCTGGGTCATTGAGAGTGGCGCTCACAGGGTAAGTGATAAGTTGTGACGAGGTTATCTGTGACTGTGTGCTGTTTGTTGTCACTGTTTTGGCGTGTCTGGGTTAAACCAGAGAGAGTCAGCATAAGACATTCAAAGAATTCTGGATGGAAATCTGCAGGCAGTGGTGACAAAAGTATAAAATCTTTTTAAAATGTTATTTAGAGGGAAATCAATTCATTTTTTACGCATTTAAAAAAAATAGACTAGCATTTTTTATGAACAGTCTTTATACCCCAGAGATCATTGTAATTACAGTTAATTTGGATAATGGTTTGAAAGTGATGTTAAAGTGAGTGCCTTGAGGCATTTCAAGCTAATAGGTGCTTCTAGATGAGTTTAACTCTGTCACATAACAGGAAATGATTTGTGTTTAAACCATGGAAAAATACGCTAACAGTGGCAATAATGAGTTCAGTTTTTTCCTGCTGACAATAATTTTACAATTATTATATATAGTTTAATATATATATTAATATCTATATATCTATATATATATCTATCTATC
The DNA here is from genome assembly GCF_018398535.1 of Haplochromis burtoni. NCBI lineage: Eukaryota > Metazoa > Chordata > Actinopteri > Cichliformes > Cichlidae > Haplochromis > Haplochromis burtoni. The sequence goes on from NW_024582712.1 coordinate 579,547, forward strand.
TATCTATTCTATCTATCTATCTATCTATCTATCTATCTATCTATCTATCTATCATTACTATCTATGTATATAAATCAAAACTATCTATATGTAATATATATATATATACATATTATATATATTTATATATATATATATGGAGAATGACCGAGCTAAGATCCTGTGGGACTTCCAGATACAGACGGACAAAATGGTGGTGGCTAACCAACCGGACATAGTGGTGGTAGACAAACAGAAGAAGACGGCCGTAGTGATCGATGTAGCGGTTCCGAATGACAGCAATATCAGGAAGAAGGAACACGAGAAGCTGGAGAAATACCAAGGGCTCAGAGAAGAGCTCGAGAGGATGTGGAGGGTGAAGGTAACGGTGGTCCCCGTGGTAATCGGAGCACTAGGTGCGGTGACTCCCAAGCTAGGCGAGTGGCTCCAGCAGATCCCGGGAACAACATCGGAGATCTCTGTCCAGAAGAGCGCAGTCCTGGGAACAGCTAAGATACTGCGCAGGACCCTCAAGCTCCCAGGCCTCTGGTAGAGGACCCGAGCTTGAAGGATAAACCGCCCGCAGGGGCGTGCTGGGTGTTTTTTTTATATATATATATATATATAGTTATTTTACTATTAATTTTACTGTTACTACTTTTTTTTTTTGCTTTATATCTGATAACATTATTTAAAAAGTTTCCTCCCAGTTAGACATGCAGAAAAGACCTGACCTAAGAGGTGTCCAGTAGGTAACCTGGTCAGATACATGAACCACCTCAACTGGTTCTTTTCAATGTGGAGGAGTAGAGGCTGCATTCTGAGTCCCCCCTGAATGGCTGAGCTCTTAAATATATCTCTTGAGTCCAGACATCCTTCACTGGAAGCTAATTCCTATTGCTTGTATCTGCGATCACTACCCACAGATCAAGGCTGTAGGTCAGGGAAGAAGCATAGATTGACCAGTGTGGTTTTTCTTAATTTTTTTGCCCAATGCTTTGTCGTTTGGGAAAGTACTAATGAGGATTGATGACACTTTGCCATCTCTTTATTTCTATTTCCTTTTGTAAATGAATACCAACTCTGACTGTGGTAGACTATGGCAAAACTCCTCTCGACAACTGATAGCAGTGTGCTACTGGGAGCCCTGCTAGCACTCACTACTTTGGCTGAGAGGTAAGTAAATGTTGCACCGAAGACTATACATACAAGGACGATTTCATCTGTTACAAGATTTTCTTCTCTGTAGCATAGAATTTAAAGAGGAGATTGGGAAGCTACTGATAGTGGAGAGCCTCCTTGTAATACTTCAGGAATACGACCTCCTGTCAAAGAGGTAAGAAAGCACTACTAAGTTGTTATTCTAATTTATGGAAAAGGTTTTTTCACCCATTAGTGCTGATATACAGTCATAAAATCTGGACGGAAACATAGACAGACACATAAAATAGAGCTGTAAAGAATAATAAAGTGTATATTATCTCCGCAAGTATCAAGTTATATTCACTTAACATAAATAATATTGGGGTTAAACTTCGTCCAGAATGAGTGCGGAGCTGTTGAGGCTGCTCTGCCCTGTTCAGCTCGTGAGGGCTCAGGTGAGGGAGCTGGACGGTCTGCCAGTACTGCTGAGCCTGTTGCATGGCAAGCACCTGAAACTGCTATGGAGTGTCACCTGGGTGCTGGTCCAGCTCTGCGAGGACCCCGACATCAGGGTGGAGATCAGAAGCTGGGGTGCCGTGCAGCAGCTCCTCCGGCTGCTCCACAGGTTCGTGAAAATGAGCGAGTACAATGTATTTAAAGTTTAGATTACAACAGTTAGCTCTCAGTTTGAACATTTATAGTCTGTAAGTTGTTTTCACTAGTTTTCAGTGTGATCCTTGTCTTTGAAGGGACAGATCAGCAAATATTGCTGATGAATCTGTCTGGAGTTTATTACCTCATATATTTTTCTATCCTTTTTTTTATCCTTTCACATCTTTGCTGGTTAGAAAAAAATGCTTTCCGTTTGTCTGCAACATAATCTCATCCAATATTTCATAGCTAATGATGGAGGTTGTAACTTTAGCTGACTGAACAGCATTAAACAGCTTTGTTCTCAGGCTTAAAACAGTCACAGTGCCAAAAAATAAGGCACAAAATCATTCACACAGTGACAGGCAGTACATCACCGACCGCTCGTCCATTGAGGCGCTCTCCAGTGCCAACGCAGCTGGTCGCATCCAGAGAGAGCACATGAGGGAGGAGCTCAGCCCTCAGGAGGTGGTGGACAACACGATCGCGCTCCAGTCAGGTCAGGGTATACGCTGCATATCACACAATTTATTTCTGGGTACTGTGTTGCTCAGTGGCATGGTGGAGCAGTGGTTAGTACCACAGCATCACAGTAAGAAAGTCCTGGGTTTGAATCCACCAAAGTACCCACCAGCTTTTCTGTGTGAGAATATTATATATTTATTTATTTTTAATGATATTAATTTATAAACTTATAAAGTACTCATTAGTGGAAATTGGAGAAAAACAGGTTTTATAAGTGAAAGACTTCTATTATAAAATCAGTCACATGGAGAACAAAGCCTGTGGGAAAGTTCAACCCAAGAACACGCTTGGGGTAAAAACACAGGTTATCTACTAATAATACATCTTAAAATCTGGAAGAAACGGTGGAAATATGAAACTTTTACTGCTTGGGAACATATTTGTACCTTTGTGATGGTTAGGAATTTACATATAGTTACGATACGTTCCAATGATCCCTGTCCCTAGGTCTGCGTAGGGACAGAAGCGGACATTTATTCCACCTCTGTCTCAGAGAGTTTATGATAAAGCATTTTTTTGTCCCTACTGCACAAAAAGAAAATGCTACCCCAGTCTTATCAGTTACTGAGGATGTAAACAGTTTTTTCCTGACATGAGACAATGACGACTGCAGAGAGTTGACTAACCCTGTCTGTAATTGCACAGGAAGTGGTTGTAAATTTCCTGTTTTCAAACGTCTGATGACTCTAACATAAAGCAGAACTCGTTCTTGCTCACTCCAAACATGCATGCCCCGAGAAGTATCAATAGGGAAAGCTTAAGATTTACATTTCAAACACAGTGTTTCCTTCTGGCCTTTTGGTTTTTTAGAGAGTCATATAAATATTTACAGCTGTAATCCAGACTATTTAGGACTCTGTGATTGTGTATATGAGTTCTTAAATTAAATTCTATTCCTTTAATCCCCCTTTCAGCCTGCTGTACAGCTCTGACTGAGATGAGTCTAGATGACACATCTGCTCACCACATTGTTCAGGTAAAGAAGGGTTCTTAGTGGAAGAGCACATATTAATCAAATGAGAGTGCTTTTACTCTTGATCCTATTAACAGAGAGAAATATGTAAAAGCATGAGCTATAATAAATAAAAATAAAAACACATGTATATGTTTTTGCGTTAGTTACATTTGACCTTCTTTTCTTAGGAAAATGGCATCTATATAATTGCAAAGTTGATTATACCATGTGACTCTGGACAAACAATCACTTCTTTACAGGTATATGCTATTATATGTAACAAATTGCATAATAATCTAAATGTTCTAATTATAGGAAATAACATATCTGTTTGTGTACTGGCAGTGCTATGCATTCCGGGCGCTCCGATTTCTCTTTAGTGTGGAAAGAAATAGACATCTGTTTAAGAGGTGATGAAACGGCATTAAAAAGTTTTAAAATATAACAGAAACTGTCTAACATTAAGTTCATGAAGTGGATGAATTGTTTTAAAATGAGCTACTGTTGGAACACTGCCAGGGAAAGAAGTCTCATTATTGCTTTCCACTGCCGTTTTGTGATCTTTTATCCATTACAGACTCTTTCCCACAGATCTCTTTGAGCTGTTTATTGATGTTGGACATTATGTGCGGGACCTCGCTGCCTATGAGGGCCTGCAAACCAAAGTTTCACTCTACACTGTAAGAAATAGCTTCTAAATGAGTTTATTTGTTTATTCAGCTGTTTTGGAGTTGGGGAAAAAGGGAAAAACATTGACTGCCGTGGGGTAAAATAAATGAGGTAAACTGACAAACAAACAAAGTTTTTGTGTTTTCAATGCAGAAAGAGGAACTGGACAATCTGAGAGAAGGCATTGAGACAGTGGACCAGAACCGACCTCCTCTCAGAGTGATCAGTGGCTACTCTGTGTTGGACCATCTGGGCACCGGGGCCTTTGGAAGTGTCTTTAAGGTAAACATCAGTAACAGGAAACATAATCAAGAGTGACCAAATTTGGAGTTGGTTGTGATGTTTTGCATCTTTTCTTTTTAAATTTACTTCAAATTTATTGGTTTGATGACAGGTCCAAAAACAGAGCGGCCAGAACATCCTAGCCTTGAAGGAGGTGAATCTACACAACCCTGCATTTGGTAAAGACAAGAAGTCCAGAGACAGTAATGTGGAGAAAATCATCTCAGAGCTCACAATCATCAAAGAACAGGCACTTGGCTCAATACAAATCACAAGTGAACTGTATTTGGACAGTATGATTACATGTTGGAAGTTAATGTGTTGCTTATTTATCTCTAGATGACACACCCGAACATTGTTAAATATTACAGGACTTTTCTGGAAGGTGAGCATAATGAACTCTGAAACTGAAAATTACAGGGAGTCTATTTGATTGTCTTGAGGTCCATATTGTTATTCTCAGGCTCTACTAAAGGATATTTTCCTGATTCATAATCCCTGTAATCCCTGTGAGCCAAAAACTCACAGGGATTACTTACTTACTGGGTTCATTATCTGTAACTGTAGTCATGTTTAACATGAACATCCACAGGTATAATGGCAAGAATCTGAAGGAAATTAAGGAAGAGCATATAATAAGTCCCCTTTAAAGAAGAAAAAAACAGCAAAAGGCCAAACACACTTATCATAATGTCCATTTTAGGTGACAAGCTGTACATTGTGATGGAACTGATTGAGGGAGTACCACTGGCTGAACATTTTAACTCTCTGAAGGAAAAACAGCAGCAGTTCACCGAAGACAGACTTTGGAATATATTCATACAGGTAACAAATGCTAGTAAGTGCTTTGTAAACTGCTTGTACTGCATGAAGTCTGATTGTCTACCGCCTGACTAATTTGACACTTCCCACAGGGTCCACTGAGTAAAGTGCTATACACAGGCCATTTGCCATTTACCATTACCTTTTTGTGGTTAAGAACAAACTTAATAGAAAACACAATTAAACTGAAACCTAGAAATTGAGAGCTAATGAAAATTAGACTCAGCCATACACAATCAACACAGTCACAAGGGATGAAGTAAAACTCCAGTGAAGACAGAAGAGGACATGGGATTAAACAGGAAGTGAATAATGGACCATTACTGAAAGGGGAAAACATGAATAAAGAAAAGAAAAAAATCTCAACATAGATGAACTAACTCCTAGGGAACACAGAAGGATGAAAAGAAACACCCAAGGGGACTAAAATGCAAGAAACAGCAACTAGAGCCTAGGTACAACAAAATATTAGAGTGTAAAATAAAAATAACCCCGCAAAACATAAAAATCATAACTTTAAACACCAAAGCAAAAACCCAAACTCACATATTCGTTCAAAACTCAAAGGAACAGAAACCCTGGCTGCCAAACTGGTTTTTGATTGTTTTTGATGATAGCCAAAATGAATGCCAATAATTTTCACTCGGCAAATGAGACACACATGGATGAGCCACAACTCCTAAAGCACTTCTAGCATTGAAATGAACATAATTTCTCCATGTTCCTTCAGATGTCTCTGGCATTGAGGTACCTGCATAAGGAGAAGAGGATAGTCCATCGTGACCTGACGCCAAACAACATCATGCTAGGGGAGAAAGATAAAGTCACCATCAGTGAGTGTGCAGTTAGGTTTCCCCACAGAACATCTCGTCATATGAAAAGTTTAACTCTTGTCTTTCCTCTACCTGAAGCTGACTTTGGCCTAGCTAAGCAGAAGGAGGAGAACAGCAAGCTCACATCAGTGGTTGGCACCATCCTTTACTCCTGGTGAGGAAGTTAAGTCCAAACGTTCAGCTGTTTTTGTCTTTTATTACAGCCTATTAAAGAAACAACTGGAAAGTTATTATGTTATTCCTGGCTGTGTACACTTGTTTTGTGTTAATCGAGCTGAGGGAACAGAAATCTGCTCACATAAACAACTGTGGGAACTCTCCTCCAATTAGAGGTTTTAAATACGATGGTTGTCATTAGAATTAAGCCTCAATTTGGCTTCAGGTAAAAAGTCGAGGCCTAAACTTGAGTTTTAGAGTTTAGAATCCATTGCTGTGTGATTATATTCCTATAATGCTGTCCGATTCACATACACTTTCTTTTTCCTTGTCAAATTGTGGGGTCCTTCTAATCTTCTGTGATCATCGTCAGATTTTGTGGCTTCATTCAGAGATTTATTGCATGAATGGTCCTTGTGACTCAAGATTTTCAGTGTGGTGATGTGTTTTTAGCCCAGAGATAGTGAAAAACGAGCCGTATGGAGAGAAAGCTGACATCTGGGCTTTAGGTTGCATCCTCTACCAGATGGCCACTTTACAGCCTCCATTCTACAGCAGTAACATGCTGTCACTGGCCAGCAAGGTAGCATTGAGACACACAAGACTCACATTTTATGCCTAACTTCATATATTTACTTTCTACTGTCAGTCACTGATCACTCTAATTCTCTGCTGGCAGATTGTGGAGGCCGATTATGAGCCAATTGAAGAAGGTACTTTTTCAGAGAGAGTCATCGACATGATCAAATGGTGAGCATAGACTGTATCCAGAAGATCAATCAATCAATCTGGCTTCATTGATTCAGTCATTGGCTTCTGGAATCTGTGTTTGAGGATTTTTATTTAGATTTTACACAGCATCTCAATTTTTGGCTTTCTGGTTCCTCTATTGTTTCTACTAGATTTTCTTAACTGATGCATGTTTAACTTAAAAGCATTCACTAAGGACGAGGTCTCAGGATTAGTCCTGGTAGGAAGTCCAGCACTGTAACAGTTGCAATTTATTTAAATGTATTAGTGTTTACATGTATTATCCATGTGGAAAAATAAGAAATAAAATAAGAAATAACAGAACAATCAATTATTTAATAAATTTATTCAGCACTTTACTTTGTGATGTGATGTCCTGTCAGGTGTTTAAATCCAGATCCAGATCTGAGACCGGACATTATAGCTGTGAGTTCCAGGATCTCTGACCTTATGATGAAGCTGATGGATGGACTCTACACTTCCCAGAATTCACTGGAAAGAAAAGCAGAGCGAGACAGGAAACGAGCACAGAGGTTTTTCCTAGAAAGAGATAAAATTAGGGTGACCTGCTCTTACTCAAACATGTCACAGGTGAATTCAGTTCTTTGAAATCAGAAAAAGACTCTTCACTTTATAAATTTTAAATACAGACTCATGAACGTTTGTACTGTGCTGTAGTGCTTATAAATAAATATATTATTAGCCTGCAGAGATTTAAAATGGTGCTTCATATTTTACAGGAAACACCCATGATGAAGACTGAATATGCACCTTCATGCTCCTCTACAGCCTGCAGCTCAAACCACAGCAGAGAGCAGAGACTCGCTCAGGGTATCTGGGTATCTTTATACTGCTCAGACTGTGAAAGGTGTGAAGACACAATGCTAACATGTTGTGCGTGTGTGCTTAGATGACGGCCCTGATGAAGATATTGAAACAGGCACAGACACTACCACCAACTCTACAGGGAAACACTACGGTTAGTGGTGTCAAAGCTGTGATAATGCACATGATCACATTTTTATTACTTACTTCAAAGAGACTTTTTTTTTTGTGTTTTTCATACATCCAAATATTCACAGGCATGTTTACTTTACCTGATGATGCCTCACTACTGTTAGTTGTTGTGGTGCCATATAGGGATTCAAAGCCTTTTTTCATTTATAAACATTTATTTTCTCATTTCTTCTCACTGCTTTAGATTTTTCTGTTGGTTGTCGTGGATTTTGCTCACTAATTATACCCCAAACCCCATTTGTTTTACTATTTATCTTTAATCAAAGGCTCAAAGTCAGCTGCCTGTGCTACCCCTGATCATATTTTAGTCAGGTAAGTTTAACACATTGAACACATTTCCAGCTGTATGATTTATGTAAGCTCTGGGCTTAATGTGTGTGGTAGCAGTCATGAGCTCATCCTTTGAACTTGAAGAACGTGTAAATGTTTGTTGGTAAACACAAGCAAACTGAATCACTTTTGTGATTTGCTGTTTTTCCCAGTGGGGATTTTGCAGCTGCAAAGGTGAAACCAAGACCGGGTAATTTTTTGACTTTATGGCACTGCTTGACCTCTCAGACTACAGAAACCTTTTCAAATGAGCCTACATGGCTTTCTTTAGCACTCATCAGTTAGTTTGTTGGTTTTGCTCTAACCTCAGTGTCAGCAGGAATCTGCGTCTCCCAGAAGAAGCTTCGCCAGATTGATGATCCAATTCAGAGGCTTCTGGTGCAGCTGCACAAAATCATCTTCATCACTCAAGTAAAAGCATAAAGAAATGTTTGCTGAATCTCATGATTCAAAAATTATAAATGCAGTCACAGAAACACTCTATCAGTTGGACTATTTGGTCCAGCTGAGATCAACCCATGAGGAATATTTTGTCAGCAGTGGTTAGATTTGTATTTGTTGGTAATAACCTGCATTTATTTAATTTACAGCTTCCACCAGCTCCACACCACCACATTAAACGGCGCCTTGTTGAAAGATTTAAAAAGTCTCTCTTCCAATTTGGCAGCGATCCGTACAACCTGAAAGTGGAGCTCAGCAAGGTTTGAACTGTCAACTCATAATTCAGAACTGCACTTGAAGTTAAAATGCAGAGAACTTGGAAAATATGGTCAGACAGAATTTGTATTCAGTGATTGTACTTTATAATTTTCCTTCATAATGTAGGACTGCTCAGCAATCATAATCATGATCATTATGACATTTCTGTGATCAGAATGTGAATAAGCACAATTCACTAACTTTGGAAACATCAGATATTTATTGGACTAAAGAAAAACTGCAGGCTTCAGATTGAAAGCTAGTTCAAAATAAAGCGAAGCATCGTAAGCCGACCACAGCCTGATGCACAGCCTGAGTTTTTAGGGAAAAGGCAAAATGCAGCCCTATGAGGGAGAGGGGCATGCTGCATTAATAACACATAGCAAAACAATGAGTCATTGTGAAACATAATGTGGCACAATAATGGCTTTGTAACAGATATCTTGCTTTCATAACTGTGAAACTGTTTTCCAGACATGTGACCACAAAACATGTGATGCTAACTTTGCTGTCATTTTGAACATTTGGTGTGATCTTGGTGACAATGTTAGATCAAATGAATAAGGCCCTAGTTTTGCAGGCCTAGAGACCAGTCAATAACCCTCTGGCAACCACATGTCGCTAGGGAAAAATCTGTATTCCCCAACTGGTTGGCAAAAACCTTTGTGATTGCTTTGGTCAGTCGCCTATTGCTAATAGTTTGAATGGAAGTGAGAGAGTTGTCTGTATGAGAGAGTTGTCTGTATGAGAGAGTTGTCTGTATGAGAGAGTTGTCTGTATGAGAGAGTTGTCTGTATGATGCAAAACAGAAGTTGAGAACATTCACCTTTAAAGGAAATGTTTCACCTTTTGAAACATGTAGGTTGAGGTTCCAAGGCAATCCCTTCCCCATTTCCAATTTGCCATACGCTTAATCCAGTGGTACTGCTACTCGGGTAGTCGTTAGTGAGTATGAAAAACTACAGGCAAATGTGACAAACATGAAAATCTACAGGTAAATGTAGAAATCTGCCAGCAACTCCAGAAATCACTAGGAGGTTTTTGGTGCATCACCTTCCTGAAGGTCATCTTCCAGGAGCTGAGCCTGCACACAAACCAGGGAGAGGGATAATAAGCTTGATTTGAACTCAGTAGAGAGAAAAAAAAAAAGAAATTATTTTTGCTCCCTTCCTGGTTTCTTTGAATGTGTGTCTGTATTTGTCACACTTGTGTGACACATACAGGGAGTGCAGAATTATTAGGCAAATGAGTATTTTGTCCACATCATCCTCTTCATGCATGTTGTCTTACTCCAAGCTGTATAGGCTCGAAAGCCTACTACCAATTAAGCATATTAGGTGATGTGCATCTCTGTAATGAGAAGGGGTGTGGTCTAATGACATCAACACCCTATATCAGGTGTGCATAATTATTAGGCAACGTCCTTTCCTTTGGCAAAATGGGTCAAAAGAAGGACTTGACAGGCTCAGAAAAGTCAAAAATAGTGAGATATCTTGCAGAGGGATGCAGCAGTCTCAAAATTGCAAAGCTTCTGAAGCGTGATCATCGAACAATCAAGCGTTTCATTCAAAATAGTCAACAGGGTCGCAAGAAGCGTGTGGAAAAACCAAGGCGCAAAATAACTGCCCATGAACTGAGAAAAGTCAAGCGTGCAGCTGCCAAGATGCCACTTGCCACCAGTTTGGCCATATTTCAGAGCTGCAACATCACTGGAGTGCCCAAAAGCACAAGGTGTGCAATACTCAGAGACATGGCCAAGGTAAGAAAGGCTGAAAGACGACCACCACTGAACAAGACACACAAGCTGAAACGTCAAGACTGGGCCAAGAAATATCTCAAGACTGTTTTTCTAAGGTTTTATGGACTGATGAAATGAGAGTGAGTCTTGATGGGCCAGATGGATGGGCCCGTGGCTGGATTGGTAAAGGGCAGAGAGCTCCAGTCCGACTCAGACGCCAGCAAGGTGGAGGTGGAGTACTGGTTTGGGCTGGTATCATCAAAGATGAGCTTGTGGGGCCTTTTCGGGTTGAGGATGGAGTCAAGCTCAACTCCCAGTCCTACTGCCAGTTTCTGGAAGACCCTTCTTCAAGCAGTGGTACAGGAAGAAGTCTGCATCCTTCAAGAAAAACATGATTTTCATGCAGGACAATGCTCCATCACACGCGTCCAAGTACTCCACAGCGTGGCTGGCAAGAAAGGGTATAAAAGAAGAAAAACTAATGACATGGCCTCCTTGTTCACCTGATCTGAACCCCATTGAGAACCTGTGGTCCATCATCAAATGTGAGATTTACAAGGAGGGAAAACAGTACACCTCTCTGAACAGTGTCTGGGAGGCTGTGGTTGCTGCTGCACGCAATGTTGATGGTGAACAGATCAAAACACTGACAGAATCCATGGATGGCAGGCTTTTGAGTGTCCTTGCAAAGAAAGGTGGCTATATTGGTCGCTGATTTTTTGTTTTGTTTTTGAATGTCAGAAATGTATATTTGTGAATGTGGAGATGTTATATTGGTTTCACTGGTAAAAATAAATAATTGAAATGGGTATATATTTGTTTTTTGTTAAGTTGCCTAATAATTATGCACAGTAATAGTCACCTGCACACACAGATATCCCCCTAAAATAGCTAAAACTAAAAACAAACTAAAAACTACTTCCAAAAACATTCAGCTTTGATATTAATGAGTTTTTTGGGTTCATTGAGAACATGGTTGTTGTTCAATAATAAAATTATTCCTCAAAAGTACAACTTGCCTAATAATTCTGCACTCCCTGTATTACATGATTTAACTCCATCCATCCACTCATCCTTTTCAGGGTTGATGGAGCCTATCCCAGCTGTCATAGGGCAAGAGGCAGGGTACACCCTGGACAGGTCACCAGTCTGTCGCAGGGCTAACACACAGAGACAACCACTCACACGCACTGAGGGGCATTGAACTCATTACCTTCTTGCTGTGCGGCAACAATGCTAACCACCATGCTGCCTGCTTTAACTCATAAAACTAATTTTAATAGTAGACAAAGACAGCCTGAGTAAATATAACATTTTGTTTTTAAATGATGATTCCATTTATTAAGGGAACAAAAGTTATCCAAACCCACCTGGCCCTGTGTGAAAGTGAAATGGCCCCTACGCCTAATAACTGCTTGTGCCACTATTGGCAACAAAAACTGCAGTCAAGAGTTTGGTATAACTGACTGTGAGTCTTTCACATCGCCGTGAAGGAATCTTCTTGGTAGAATTGTTTTAATTAAAACGCGTTGGAGAGCATTTAAGCATCATAATTCTGATGCTGGTATATTGGTCTTTAAATGAAATGCTGTTCGTTTTACACCAGATTTAACGGGAATCAAACCTTCCAAGAAGTTAGACTTCTTGGTTAAACAAAAATTTCCCCAAAATCATCAATATGATTTTTCAAAAAATGTTAGACAAGCCTTTGAGTTATTTCCAGTCACTGTGGTTTTACTCCTTGGACTCTCCGTGGATGTCATTTTTGTCTAGTCTGTTTTTTATTGTTGAATCATGAACTTCGACCTTCACTGAGGCAAATGAGGCCTGAATCTCTTTAGATGTTGTTCTGGATTCTTCTGTGACTTCCTGAATGAGATATCGATACACCGTTGGTGTAATTTTTGTAGGCTGGCTGGGAAGGTTCACCAGTTTTCTCCATTTGGGGAGAGTAGTTTACACTGTGGTTTACTGGAGTCCCAAAGCCTTGAAGTAGCTTTGTGAGCCTCTTTAGATTAATAAATGTCTATAACTGTGTTTCTCATCTGTTCTTAAGTTTATTTAGATTGTGTATTTTTTGAGATTGTTGTCAGGTTCTATTTAAATAATTCTTGATTCATTTCTTGATTTTATGAATTCATGAATTCAGAGAGGAGGGAAATACTTCTCCAAAGCACTGTAAAAAAAATAAAACCGGAAGGATGTAGAAACATGAAGGCAACTCACACAGAACAGGCGAAAGATGTGAGAAAGGAAAATACTCAGAAGCATAAGACAAATATCAAACAAGAAGATTACAACAGATACAACAGAACATGTCTGGGCTACATTTACTGTAACTACTGCAGTAAAAGCTTCTTAAACACAGCTCTGTGAAGGAATGCTTTCATTTTGCAGTTTCACCATCTTGATGTAAAAAAAAAAAAAATCCAAATCATAACATCACACAAAGCCAGCATTGTTTCACTCTGCACTGCACCCCGTGCTCCTCGATGGATGCAGTTTATGACTTCATTCCATGTGTGCTAGGCCGCCAGAACACATTTAATATACCCACCATAGAAGCTGCTGTCAGCTATTTTAAAGCCACACCTGAGGTCCTGTAGCTCTGTCCTTTCACTTTCATGATATGATAAACCACAGGGAAGGAGTTTGATAACAGAGTGATGTTTAAGTCTACCATCAAAAACATGTTCCTGCATGAATTTTAATTCAGCTCCTGAACCAATGGCAAAATATTTTCATTATGAGATCAGAGCTCACCTGTCTGTGTCTCTTCTGCTGCCATGATTAATGAAAAATAAAAACATGAGACCAGCAATGGCTAGGTTACCTGATAAACAATGTCTCGTGATAAATCTGCTCTCAGTTCATTCATAGATGATATTAAATAGTAAGCATCTCTCCCTGTAATTACAAGGAAGATTAAAGCATAGCCTGAGTACAGAACATTTTTATTAGCTTGGCACAACTTCTACTGTAAAGCTTCTTTCTTTAATGATCTGATAATGTGAGACATTTTTGGACTGGACATTTTTTAAACTAATTTCAGAGACGTTTAAACATATCTCATAAAAGAGGGCATTAACACCAACCTTAAAAGCTTTGTGAAATCACTGAAATCACCGTGCAAAATAACTCAAGAGTCAGAAACTGAGGAGCTCTCTGCACAATCAAAATGAAATATTTCTTAAAAATCTTTTTTTATTGCATACAGTTGAGTCTACTTTGTTCCACTACTCAGTTTACAGGAAGTCTTGCTCTGTGCTGGTGTACCTTACAAATGTCTTGTAAGAATCACTTCATAAAATCAGGCAGAACTTAACGGTGTTTGTCTCTCCTCTTCTTGGCTCTCAGCTCGTCCAGGCGTCTCCAGAGCTGATGGCATTTGGTTCAATCAGTTCAGATTGGTGGCCTTGGATCCACCACTTCACGGGAGACATCCATACCGCTGACAGCACAGGTAGTGCCATCAATGCCCAACTTCACCATAAATTTCCAGTAAAAGACAAGCAGAGCATCTTATGCAGAAGTAGAATTGCAAGTTAATTCTGATGTAAAAATAAATAAATAAATACTTTGTCTCTTCTTTGTGTTGACAGTTGATGTGAATCTCAGAGATGGAGTTACATATCACCAGATGCAGGTTGGTGGTGAGAAACTCAGGAATCTTTCTAATAGGAACAATTTTTGCTAGCTAAAAATAAAAGTCATATTTGGCATATAAGTCTATGTAAAACTGCATTGAAAAACAATTAAACTATTGTTTGTATAAATGTCGTGTAGGTCCTCCTGCAGAGGCATAGTGCCAATGTAGGCTGGTTGGTGAACAACAAATTTATTCAGAGAATAAATAGTTTGCTGATGGCATAGTGCCAACTATTATTTCATTAAAATTCAATTTTATGGATCTGTATTACTTTACAACTGCAGGTGTTGACTCTCCCACAGATGGGTCTCATTTTGGAACAGTGTTTTAATTTCAACTTCATCATGATACTGAACTTCTGTCTGCGGCCTCTGACATGGTGTTTTGTTCGAATGTTTTCAGGCGATCATTGAGGAACTGCTGAATGAGAATAGCTACTATGAACCAACAAACAGCAGGTAAACTGGAAATGATGTATTTAACTGAAACATTAGACTCACAAAATCTAGCGCTTGAGCTTTTCTAAAAACTAGTTCAAGACAATTCATTATTATCATGACTTGTCTTGTTCAGCGCCCACAAACCTTTAATGAATTTCATTTCAATAGCAGTAATTACTTTGTTTCTGTGGCTACAAAATGTAAATGAACTATTATGCTGATTTTCAACTTTTTATTTTTGCATGATTTACAGTTAAAAAAAACAACAACTCTTTGTTTGTCTTATGTTGGGCCTTGTTGCAGTCCCTCAGTTTATCCATTGTCTGAAACTAGCTATTTTAACATTGCCTCCTTTGAACAAGTTTTCTTTTGATTGGTTGCCCCTCTCAAGCAAACATTTGGAACCGCAGGTGGGTGGGGCTTCTGTATTTATAACTGCAGCTGAATGACTGAGAAGACCATATTAAGATAATACCTCAGCTCAGGTACAGATATCAGTAGGAAAATACAAAAAATACAAATAAATTACAAACAAATATAAAAGAAGTAAGATATTACACTCTATACAACGGTAGCATACACAGTATGTGATTATGGATACTGTGTATGGATATTAGGGATATCCAGTCTATTTTACATCAGAAGTAGAAACGTAGAAAGGAGTAGAAAAAACCTGTTTCAAACTGAGTGTTTAAGGCAGTCTGAAGCCTGAGCATTTGGTTCAGAGATTACTTATATATATAATGGGGCCATTATCTGAAACCTTTACCGTATGTTAGTCTCTTTTCCTTTTGTTATTCCAAACTAAGTTTAGTGGGACAGTTGTTTGAAACGAAATAAAGATTTCTTTAATTTTTCTTTTTTTCTTTTTTTCTTTTAGGCTCAGAAAGAAAAGAAATGACCAAGAAAAAAAGTAACAGTTATCTTCACTCATCCCTAAAAACTCAAACTTTAAATTTATTTGGAGAAGAATGAGTTCACAATGATACTTCAACACTGCTTGAAATCTAATGAACATTTATCCCAACCCTCATTACAAAACATATTCTCATTGAACATAAAAAGAATATAAAAGTAGTAAATGCATACATTAATTTGTTTGCACATAAACATGATTACAGTGATATTTTACCACAGTGCTCATAGTCATGTTGTCACCTACTCTTTTGATCTCAGGCATTATTGTTGTCTCTTTTCCCCATAAATGTGAATTGACTGTATGAATTTCCAAAGATATATTATATATGAATATATATACATATCTACAGATAGATACGGATGTAATTAAGTTTGAGACTGACAGTTATTCTATTCTCAGTTCAAAATCAAAATTTAAAACTTGTTTAAAATGCTTTTTTTGAAGCACTTTATACTCTCAGGCCCAGACACTGCATGTCACAGCATGTGTTTTTCTAGTGGCTGCAAGCCACAGTGACCTTGTTTGCTTTCTAAGAACTGATAAGATGCAGCACATTGACCTTAATTCAACATATCACAATTTTTGACTGGATTTGAAAGAGAAAAAAAAAACAGGTCAAATGTTTTGCACTGTAATAAAATGCACTCAATCAGCATTTTTACTATAAAGAAGATCTAAAATATGACTGACAGCTGAAGAAAAGCTTTCTTTTGCACTTTGACTCACTGTTATCTGTATAAAACTATTTAAATGTTTGTATTAATAAACATTATTTAATTCAGCAAATGTCTGCCTGTAATGTTTTAATATTAATATGAATATTGTGTATTCTTTTGATGTGCTGTGAGGGCTATTCATGTTGAAGGTGAATTTAGTGCATAAAATGTGCAGGTTTGATCTCCAAAAGTTGATTCTGTTCATCTGGATGTTTTCAGTGGGAGAAACGTTTCGTCACTCATCCAAGTGACTTCTTCAGTCTCAGCTGACTGCAGGTTTCCCCAATCTTATAAACAATAAATTGCATATTGACTGAATGGCTGCAATCACAGCATTGTAAGATGGCGAAAGATGTACCCTTTGGCCCCCTCCTCGATTCAGAGATGGTCTTTCCCTTTTCACATAAATGGCCTCCTTGACTCCGAGCTCAAACCAGCGTTCCTCCCTGTCCAGGATGTTACATCCTCATCATTGAAAGAGTGTCCACTGGCCTGTAGGTGTAAATAGACTGCAGAGTCCTGCCCTGACGAGGTAGCTCTTCTGTGTTGCGCCATCTGCTTCACCAGAGGTTGTTCGGTTTCCCCGATGTATAAATCCTTAACTGGGCTGGTTTCAGTCATTATGCAATGTACTGTTTATAAGATTGAGGAAACCTGCAGTCAGCTGAGACTGAAGAAGTCACTTGGATGAGTGACGAAACATTTCTCCCACTGAAAATGCTACGTTCAGATGAACAGAATCAACTTTTGGAGATTTACTTATCTGGATGATTGAACATGCATCAAGATGTGCAGGTTTGATATTGATTGACTCAAATGAACAGTGATGGCAGAAGCAGTCAGATGAAGTAAAAGTACAAAAATTCGGAGCTAAATAAAGATCTTCATTGCAAATAAGTAGTTATTGTCAGCAATATATATTGAACAAAAATAAAAGTATGACAGAAAACTAGCTAGTATACTAGTATATATTTTTAACTGGTGTGTGTGTGTGTTATCTAAGCTAATCTATTATCATAAAGTAATATAGAGAGTAAAAAATCACAATATATCTCCTTTATGTTTAGTTGACAATTGTAAGTACACAATAGGATTAAATGGGAAATATTAAGAGCTTTCCATCATTGATACTGATGGAGGTTCGTTTGGAAAGAATCCATTCTTCAGTAACATAAAGGAATCACTGTCATGCACATTAGGTTTGCTTGCAGCTTAGTCAGGGTTTAACTGTTAATTACACAATTTCAGTTTCATTTAATTTTCCCATACACGTAAATCAGATTTGCTGAAACTTCAGACTAATTAAAATTTATTCATTACTATAACAACCCACTGAGATGATGATGGACTTGTTTTTGAGGGGTCAAAAATGCAACAGAAATGAAAAACACAGACCAGTAATGGGAAAGACAAACACAAACAAGAAACATTAAAGAAATTTAAAGGACACACAACTATCAAAACACAAAGAAAGGGAAATAAGTACAGTGGTGATTTTATTCTTATTTGGTCTGTAATTATTTGCTTTTTCCATTTTATCAAAGTGATAAAATATGTTAGACAACAGTCTCTAACGTAGACTTACTCTAAATTTTGCACCCACTTAGGACACGTCATCAGATAAAATTATTTACTGCTGCATGCAGTTCATCAATTGATCAACAGGGGGCAGTATGAGCCTTTAGAGTAAATATGGTCTGACCTCAAACAACCTCACAGCCCCATGAAATTAAACTTGAACCAGAAAAAGAAATACTTACATTCTCAGTGGAAACATGACAGAGCAGCATAAAATTTAATTCACAAGACTTTAATAGAACAAAGAAAAGCATATGAAATGTGATCTGTTTAGTGATATAACAAATTAATGCAACATGTAAAATGACACAATGCATACAGTCTTACTGCAACGTTTGGGATGTGGACATCAAAATAAGTAAAATCACTTTTAGAAATGTCAAGACATAGAAAAGTTTGGGCACAATTAAAATAGGCACATTTGAGTTCTTACAGTACACGGGATGCTTGCTCAGATGCTTACACAAAGCAGGTTAAGGTCCGTGTATCTTTAATGTGAAATCATCACATTAGTTTCTAATTTGTTACAGTCTCATCATTTGTTGCATTTTGTTAGCATTTGTGTGGATTTATGATCACTCAGATTTCAGATGCTGTGATACTGTCACTGTAATGCCCACGGTCCACTCTGTGTGCAAAGCAAGTTCGTTACGACTTACAGAAACTGGCATTTAGCCATGCTAGCAGCTAAGCGCCTTAAGATAAATGTGAACATCTGAATGCTAACACACTCACAGAAGGCTATTATTATTCACATGCTGATGGAAATGTCAGCTTTGCAGGTATTTTATCATTAAGTGATTATGCTCATTTCCAGTTAAATACTTTTATTATTGGACTCCATTAGAGTATGATTCACACATTTATCTTATACTGGCCCCTCAGTTCACTGACCACCTTAAACAGGACATTTTAGCTCCCTTCCCTCTTTCTTCGGATTGGCTGCCCCTCTCAAGACAAAGTTTCTGTGCTCATGGCTGAAGCTGTGCCAAAAGTATAAAAAACCATAACCAAAAACCAAACAAAAAAACAGTTGTTTGTAGGAAGCCTGAACTTTTGGCTCAGACCTCAATATTTAAAATTTTTAGCCATCTTTAATATAAGCATCTATCACTGTAAGAGTACAGATATGACAAGAAATAAGGACGAGCACAATAGGTCCTCCTTAAATAGCGATCAAAAATATTTTTCACCTGATATTGGCACTACAGAGAAAGTTAAGGAGAGTGGTGCCACAGCACAATCATGGCTGAAAATCTAGGAAATGTTTTTTTACAATCTTCATACAGCAACCACCATGTTTTCTCAGTATCAAAATAATAATAACAATAATATCCAGCCCCAATAATATGCTTTATGATAATAGTGGGAAAACCTTTTTCCATTTAGAAAGTAAAAAAGAGAATAAAGTTGTATATTATCATTAGCTTACTCTTGTATTAAATCTGTCAAGCTGTAAACGAGTCCAGCAGATTTCCAACAAATTTTACCACAGCAGCTTCACAAAGAGATTCTAACATTGACAAGCTCATACAAACACTGCTATGTTTATTGTCCTTATGCATTACCTCTAATCCCTCATTTTCTACACCGTGTCAGTTCAGACACATTAGTTTGTTAACTCCGATTATGAACACTTACCCTTATGGAGGAAAAAACATTGCATTTCCCTTTAATTTTGTACAAACTGAGTTTGAGAAATTTGTATATAAAACCTAAAGATTGATTCCTTATATTTACTATCTTGCTATAACTAATGCTAAATGAGGTAAAATTAATCCATGTGATATTTCATGCAAATATAAATACAGTAAAAACCAGAAACAGTAAAGAAAACACTGAGAGTGATTCTCAGAGGTTATAAAAATGGAGATTAAAGCATTACTGCATCTTCCTTTGAAGTAGGATTTTTGTTTACAGAAATACTTGTTAATGTGTGATTTAAATCTCTTCTTTAAACATGGAGTCATATCTGCAGATCGAGCTCTGACCTCTGGACAATAACTGAGGTAAGTCACTCTCTGATCTGCAGCTGCACCTTTGAGCGATTTCCCTCGGAGGAAAGAAAAGTTCTTTGAGCAGCTTCAGAGTGGAAAATCAGCAGAGTTCATGTGCTGTGAGGAGACGGGGTGAGTGTGCTGAGTGGTGCCCGACTTCTGGTGTTTCTCCAGGTTCTGCAGATCCTCCAGCATCTCCTCGATCAGTGGAGGCATGGAGCCCGGGATCTCCATCTTCAGTGTCACCACTCGCTCAGCTCCTGTAGACATGGTTTAACAATGCACGTGTAAAGCTTTATTGGCAGGGAGACTTAATGTGATATAGATAAACAAAGTCTGCGTTTTACCCGTATTTACTGACACCAGCTTTCACCTTTGATTGTCAGGCATGTCAAATGTTGTGTTGGTTTTTATCTTGTGTCAAATATGCTGCACATAAGTTTGTACTTTATGTTTAATGTGAAAATAAATGCACAGCTACAATTCCCCTGTGGGAGAGGAACTGGAGTGTGTCAGATACACAATGTAGGAACCCACCGGTTACACTAAGAGGAGGATGAAATGCATAACATGCCTTGCAGGATGAGGCAAAGAACACTTTGCTCAACTATTATGTGGTAGCCTATTAATAGTAACACTAGTTCTGTAGCAGGCAGCCACTGATGACAGCAAATTCACTGTGAGACACTCAACAAACACTGTGTAGATGAAAGCACTTTGAGAAAAGGAAGATTTGAAAACAGTCAAAGAAAATTCCACTAAACTCAAAGTTATTTCCACCCGGTTTTTATCCAGAGGAATTCAACAATAAATAAATAAATAAAAACATTTCAAAAGCCAAAAAGATGATAGGAGGAGTAAATTGTTTTCTTTTTGTTTGTCTTAGAAAAACTTTTAAATATTAAAGAAGTATAGTCAATAAAAAATGCAGGTAATACTTTATAAAAATAGTACAGTATTAGTAAGGCATTAGCAAGTGCTTAATTCATGATTTATAACGCAATACTCCTCCTTAGTATGTCATTTATAAATACAGATATGTTTATTCATCTGTTTCTGTTACACCATGCACAGCTACAGGGGCCTTCCAATGCATAATGATTTCTAGTAATAAACATTTTCATAATAATATAGCTATATTTATAAATTACATACTAAGGAGGAGTGATGCTATATAAATGATAAATTAAACGCTTGCTAATACTTAGTATACTAATACGAATGCTTAATCATGTGACATTCATCTAATACATAATACTTTTTACTAATCCTGGGTAAACATGACTTCAGACTTAATAGCGCAAAGAAACCAAAAAATAGCAACGTTCTGATCAGAAAGGTTTTACATTTCGGACAAAAGTAATGCAGTAACATTGGCAGTCATTCAAAATAGAATAGCAGGATTGTACAAACTGTAACAAACTGTAATCTATGAATTGAAATACTTTGCGACAAGGTGGGGTTCCCCTGACCTTTAGCGCTGATGCTACGTAGGTCGGTAATCTTCATGAGGGCCTTGGGGAACATCAGGGGCATGCTGGGTCGCCGCTTACGGGAGTAGATCTTCAGCGCCTCCAACAGAGGCTCCTGCAGGACTTCTACCTTGGACGGCTCCTCCAGATCCTCCCGGTCTGTCCAAGACAGATATCGAACATTTCAACAATTTCAAATTTGGAGTTGTTAATTGTTGATTGTTGTTGTCCTACTACTACAAATGTAATTGGGATTGTGAAGACTTAGTACCTCCAGAAACAAGACAGATGGCACTGAGGAGCCCACTTTCCGTGTCATCCATCTCTAGCGGCAGCAGCTGCCCAGCAAAAGTGAAAACCTGATCCGTCAGCGGCCCAAATCCTGCATTGTGGATCTGAGTACGAGTCAGTGTCAAGCCATCGGAGAAGGTCATGGTGTCCTGGTCAGGAGTGTAGCGAGTGCAAATCCTCAAAATCTAAAAGTAGGAAACATGTATGTGTACCAAGTCATTTTTTTCAATAATATTGTATTTGTCTTTAAAAAATGTTAAATAAAAAGACTCAAAAGCAAACAAACAACAATCTGTTTATATTCGTTAAAATGTGTCAATCCTTATCATTCTAAATTTGTCCGTATTGCAGGCAGAAGATCTTTATCATATGGTTCAATACTTATATTGCATAATAGTTTAGAAAGAAATCTTCCTGCTTTTAATACTCAGGCTTTTCCAGTTGTTCATTTCTTTGTAATGATATCTCATCTGTATGAGTAACAGCAGACCACTCTAGACATCTCTCCAACTCCTTGTCATCTAAGCTTTAAATAATATTACATGCTGTGCCCTGTTTCTGGAGAATTGCTTGAATACAAATATTAAATAATATATAATTATTATAATAATTCAATATGGTGCATCACACTTCTATCAAAAAACATGAAAACCAAATCAGGAAAACAAAATTCCCAGAGTGATTAATCAGGGAAATTTTGTCACAGAGCTTTTGATGGACTTCCTGCAGAGATTGTGAGAGTGCAGCTAAATTATCAGACTGAGAAAGCAGTTATGACAGACTTGGCAGCGAATGATGGAGGATAAATTAGATGAACACACGCAACACTCTGCCTGAGGACCACTGTCTGTCTGCCTGTCAGTTTGTCTTTGGCATGAATGTCGACAGGCAACGTGAGTCAAGATCTACCAAAGGTGTGAAATGCAGGAAGAGCTGCAACTTTACATAACTTGTTCAGGTCATTTACCTGAAATAAAATACAAAACGGTAGGTGTTTAATGAAAACTATAGTATATGTCAGGCTTTTTGAGGGCTTAAACCACAAATCTAAAGGTAAAAACAAACAAACAAAAAACATCTTTTGAAATAGACCTACCAAGATGTCAAGGCAGGCGGCTTTGAGCAGAGTGATCTGGTCCGCAATGGTCAGGCCAGTGAAACCCGGCACTTGCTTGGCAAACTCGACCACCTTGATGATGCACTTGGTGGCCAGCTCGCTGAACTTGTCCCACAGGCCAAGATCCAACTGGATCCGGTGGTCTGAACTGGAGTTCTAGAGAGTGGACAAAACAAATCAAAGATCAGGTGTTTGGCTCAAACGAAACATGTTGTTTCAGTGTTGTGATAACGGCTTATTAAAATCTGTGCACATAGCTGAATTATTTAAATTTGAAATATTTTGAAAACTTGAGATCAGCAAAGAGCAGTAAATACAATATTGACATACTTTTACATACCTATTTACACAATCAGAATCAATAAAAAAAACCTTTACGGTGACCTCAAATAGTTCAGCGTTCAGCTGTTTTTTAAAAAATATTTCTGTATATTTGCTGAGTCTGCTAATTGCTTCACTGTGTATACACGGTTTATTTGCTAACCCTATCTGTTTGTTGCTAGGCTGGAAGGAGAGTGTTTCAGACACAAGGATAAAAATACTGAGATGAGAATACTATGACAGGGCACTTCAAAAAGAAATAATGATGAAAATTATGTAACAGTTATGCTAATGCTAATTATATGAGATATGATGAGCTATTTTAATATAACAGATGACTGAACATTACAAGATAATCATTCACAAGTGTAAACATGTACTAACATTTGTTTATGTACTTTTTAGCTTTTATCGATTAAGCTCAATAAATTCAACATGTTGGCCATTTCCACAATGGCTGAAAATGTGTATTTTTTTCAGATAAAGTAAACTGGTTCCGCCTTTTTTGGATGTTTTTAATGATGAACGCTAGAAGTCAGCATTAAAAATCTGAAATTACACAGAGGTTTAAAAAAACTGCAGCATTTTGTGTACAAGTAATATTTTTCTTTGTTTCAGGCACATCTCTTGGATAGAAACCCTTACACTCCTTAACCATTTAGAAGGTCTGTGGTTCAATACCCAGCTCCTTCAGTCTGAACAAACTGAGGAGTAGCACACAACAGTAGTGCATCAGTCACTTTGCAGCACGAAGGTTATAGGGTTGAAGCTATCCAAAGACATGCTTGTACCCTCACACCTAATGTTTGGGATTTCTTCACTGGATAAGTGGTTAAAAGAAGATGTCTGAACCCGTTTGTATTCATCAGAAGAGTTATCAAAAGGGCAAAAGGATCATCCCTCAATCCGCACAGCACTGTGGAGCTACAGCTGTCATTGGACCATTGGAAAAACATGTGACATATATGTTGTCTCAGTTCTTTTATTTGGCCTAAAAAAAGAGGCCCTAAATAAATTCACTATTAAAAGTGACTAATTTATATTCAAAAGTAGAGTAAAACCTCTAAATCCCACAGTAAAAATTTTGATAAAGAGTCATTTTCTAAGAAGGAAATGAAATTTAAAAAATGCTCAGATTCAAGAGGCTAATTGATTTTTAAGTCAATGGCTCCAGAGGGACAAACGTCCATATTTAGTATCCACTTTTTCTATTATCTGCTGCACTGTTAGGATGTAGGTCGTACATCTTAGCCCTAGTGTACTATTTCAGTCAATACAATCTTGTGTTATAGTCTTTAAAGAGCAGAACAACACGTGTCACTCGTGTTCGTATGTTTCCTGTTTTGACTCATACTTCCAGGCATCGCTCACTTACATTGCCAAACCATATTTATTTAATGTCACTTTTGTAAAACAGCAGCAGTACTGATTACGTAAGCTCAGTTCTTGCAATGTCATGTATTTTTACTGGTAAGTGTCATAATGATATGTACAGTTTTTTCAGTTTCTAAGGACATGTTTACATAAACAACACACTCCTTTATTTTCTCCTCCTCTTTTACTTTGCCTTTTAACAAAGAATAAACCAGTTAAATCTGTGCAAATCAACATCTTCACCAGCATATCTTAAAAAAGAGTTGTTTTTTTTTTTCAGTGTGGACCTATATTCAGTTTTCCTTTTCTCTAAAGAAAAATGCTCACATGACATACTGTACATGTTGGAAGACATAGCAAATTGTGTGTACTGTAAGTATTGGCAGTACCTATATGTTAGAATAGAATAGAGTGGGTGCTCCGCCCAGATTGGTGGGTGGGTGTTAGGGGTGGGGTTTGTGTGATAGTTTAATAGTGTTTGTTTACAGTTCAAATGGCCCAGTGGTAGAAGCTGTTTGTGAGGCTGAAGGTGTGGGACCTGACTGTCTTGAGGTGCCGTCCGGAGGGCAGTGGGTCAAACAGGTGGTGGGCGCAATGCAAGGGTCACCTGTGATGGCCCTAGTTTTTCTGAGACAGGAGGAACTGGCAGCTCCAGAGGCAACAGAGGGCAGCTAACGATTTTTATGTTACAGGTAGTTACATATATATATATATGCATGTATGTGTATACATGTGTTCCTAAATAAAAGTGCATGTTTGCACCCCTTCCCTCATGTTGGCATTGAATGTGATCAGGAGTCTGTTTGGTTTTGTTAACAATCAGAGTCTCAAATGTTACCAAACAATCTAACAAATTTTACTCTGCATAAGCAAAGAGGAACAGAGGTTAGCTTGTTGCCTCACAGCAAGAAGGTTCTGGATGTGCAGTCTGTTGGCATGGTGGCTTTTCCCTGAGCGCTCCTCTTAACCCACAGCGTTAAAATAGGCATGTTTGGTGAAACTGTGATTCTAAATGGGCTTAATGCGCTTAAGATAATGAAAGAGATGAAAGCTTGAGTTGCCAATAAGACTGTTATCATTTAAATAAAGTTTGTGCATATCAATAATAAAAAGGTATAGAAACGTATCAGTTTATAAGTGTCAGACACAAATATAAGTGTCTGTCATCTCAGCTCTGCTGATCTCTCCTTGGTGAATGTGTTTTTACAGACAGTGTTAACAATATCCAACAGTGACCGACCATGAGCCAGGCATGCAGCAGTGAGTATTCAATGCTGTCCGTTTTTGTCTGGTAATATTAATCATATATCAAGTATTTAAATGTCACTGCCCTGACAGTCAACATCTTTCTTCTTTCGGTCACAGACTATAAAACGAGGACATAACAACCATGGAGCCACCATTTGGTTTCAAGTCTTTTCCATGTAATACAACCAGATGAAGGAAGATGCACAAACATACCGTCATTTTCATCAGTCACAAGGCAGCTTTGCCGTCTAATCTGCCCTACTTTATCATAATTACGAGCAGCATAATTTAAAAAATAAATATTGTTTTTGCTTTAAAACTTGAAAATAGTGATTGAAAGCCCAAAATCATCAGGAAAGGGTTTAGCGAGGTCATCAATCACATTCGAAAAATAGACATTTTTTCATATGTAGTTTAAAATAAGTAAAATGTATCAACATTTTGGGATATATAATCTTATTTTTCAGTTTCTGCCATATAAGTTCAAATTCTCCTTCATCTACACATCCATACAATGTTTACCCAAGTCAATTA
Organism: Haplochromis burtoni; assembly: GCF_018398535.1. Taxonomy (NCBI): domain Eukaryota; kingdom Metazoa; phylum Chordata; class Actinopteri; order Cichliformes; family Cichlidae; genus Haplochromis; species Haplochromis burtoni. The sequence continues at coordinate 605,752 of NW_024582712.1, forward strand.
AAATCATAATAGTGCTGGACAGACCTCACAGCTTTGATCTTTTCCTCTTTGCAGGTTGTCTTCCTTCTGTAAAGATTATTGTTTTGAAACGTTAGCTTCATGTCCGGACTTACTGTGGTGTATTTTCCCAGCTGGCAAAGGGAGGGGAAGGTCTCTCTATGAGCTCTGCATATTTTCTCCACGATCAGGCCGAGCTCTGCTGTCAGCTCGTACGTCTCCATGATGGTCATCTTCACTGCTTCCTTCTTCCCCTTCCTCTTGTTTCTGTCGTTTCTCACCGCTGGGGAACACGGATGACGCAGAGCATAAGATGATTAGGAAATAAGGTATTCGAGCAGTTCCACAGGTGGTTTAAAATTGGTTAAACTGGTATCATTCTCTGTTTAAATAAATGTTAATGTTACAAAACACCTTCTTTAATTTTGAGTATTTATATTAAAAATGCTCAAGTGAATAAACTAACCTTTTAAAAGAACAAAAAAGTGTTTAATATGAAAAAAAGTTGTTTTTTTTGTTTTCTGTCTGAGGCCAAATACACAGGAAAAATCGTACAATGATACAAATGAAGAAACAACCTGATAAATGGTCCCTACAGTGAGGTGATCTAGTGGCTCTGATATGTTACGGGAGGCATTTTGGTAGCATGATTTAGGTTCATTAGGTTCATTAGTGCCCCTAGAGCAATGAATCACTGAAAATGAAAACAGCTGTTCTTAGTGATTAAATTTATCCTTTAATTAAAGATTTATATCACAATTGTAGCACGCTCTAACAGGATGACAACCTTCCTCATTTAAAGGTTTCAACTTTAGGATGAACATAACTCAACCCACTTAAACTCCTATGGAAGTTTAAAATTAATGTGCTATACAATGTTCATCTTTAAACTAAACTGACCAAAAACACAAGTTTAGGTAATTGTCTGTCTGTATGTATATCCTGATCACTTAAAATCATGTCAGACTCCTTTTTTGAGACCAGATCCTAAAGATTAGCTGATTTTGCAGTTGACTCCAGAAGCAGGAGCCGTACTATTTTTTTCAAATTCAGTGTTGACTTTCTGCACAGACAGAAGTTAGGAGACTCGGGACAAAAGTCAATAACGTCCCACACTTGACTTTGATTAATGTAAGTCAGTAAGCAAGCTGGAGGCAAAGCAAGAATCACCTGACAAATAAGGCTGCATCAGTGTTTTAGTCAAGGAAACGACAAAAGCACACAATGTGATCCAAGGATGTAAAGTACACTGGTGGATAAGAGCTGAGAGCAAAAACTCTCAGTGCTCCAAGATAGACAATAAACAACCGATGTAAGTACTGTGAAGACACATGTGTATCAATAAGTTGTATGAAACGGGGATGTCTTATGAAAAATTGTCTTCATCCTTTAAGCAGAGTTTCAGCGAAGAAACATTGACCTCTATGTTAGTTTTTCTTGTAATCTGACATAGCTCTGTATAAAACAACAAAAAAACAGGAAGTCCTGCAACAGATAGTGTTCCCTGGCAGATCCCTGATCTTACCATCAGCCAAACACCACTGTTCCTTTAATCAGGACCCAGGAGACTGCATTCACCAGTATATGAATGGCGGTTTTAACCCATTTTACCTTAACGATGTTTAGACATCAGGTGTGATTTAAATAGAGCTCACTGGAATTTCAGTTTTGGTTCTTAATAATTTTAACCACTTCCCGGTATAAATCACTCTGGAATGAAAGCATGTGTCACTGAACTTATGTGTTATTCCAGGCTGCACGTGAAAGCAGCGTAACCAGGTTAGCTTTTCATAATCACTTCGGGAACAGTGTCAACACGTTTCTCTGTGTCCCACTGCCTCAGACGGCTACACACATGTCAGGAAAGCTCAGGATTACGCAACACTTAACTCCAACCACTCCTCCTCCTCTTCCTCCTCCCTGTGTATGCCCTACATCCAGCCGTCATTGTGTAAACACTCCAATAGAGATCATGTTACACGCTGCCTGAGAGCAGTTACATAGCATCCATCTGTCCACTACATGTGATATGTTTATGTAACTTGTTTGAGCATAGAAAAACTATAATGAAAACATGTGGATGGGTGGATCCTTCAGTGTCGGCCTGTCGCCGCCCTTTGCTCATTCCACATAACACATTCTCAGTTATTTAGGTCACTGCACTGCTGGGTATTAGAGCCTTTGTTTCTATTGTACAGTCCCTGTGCCCGAGAGCTGCTGTACTTCACAGAGAACTTATAAAAAAAGAGAAAATCATATGTTAAAGTGTTATTTGCACATTTTTCTCACTTACAACTAATTATATATTCTAAAATAAAGACGTTTGTAGTTACCACACAAAAAAAAATATTTCCTAACCCACTAACAAAATGAAAATCTTGGGTTGTTAAGATGACAAAGCATTAAAACTCCCTTTGAGAGCTCAAGAGTGTATCAGCAGTTCTTAAGCTACACCTTTATTATGTAGCTATAATTTAGTTTGCTTTAATATGCATTACCTTGGTCGTATATATGCGTTTGTTATTCTAGATTTTATATATTTTCTCTCTGACAAACAAAACTATGAATTTTCAGTCTTAAAGTGCTATCTAGTTACAATTAAACAATAAAGACTCTAAATATGCTGACAGACAATATATTACAACATTATGCATTTTGAATTGACAAAAGAAGTTTAATTTCTTTTTCTTCCACTTTAGCTTAAACTTTTTCTGAAAAAAGACTTTCTTGAATATAGATTACCACAGATCAATAAGAGGAGCATTTTCCTGCTTATTTTGTTTTGTTATATTGTTATTTCTTTAATATCGACAGAAATAAGACATTTTTAACATACATGTAGTTTTAATGGCAGGCACCTTTTATGGGAAACAATCTGTCCCTTATTTGTGCATGTTTACCACCATATAGGTAACAACAAATTGCATTAAAACTTCAATACATAGCTTGTTGCTCTGATTGTGCAGTAATAAATAGGCCGCTTATGTGGCAGTTTTTATCAGAGTATCTCAGTAAGATGAAACCATTTAAACTTGAGAGGGAGGATTTCTCGTTTAAAGTCAGCTGTGATAGGCTAAAGCCTCCCCCTCCATGACCCAGAGTAAGATAAGCTGGTGAGAAAATAGGTTGTTGGATGGAGAGAGTTTCTTTTGTACTGCACTATTTGTCTAAGGTTACACAGTTATATCCTACGGAGCCCCTCTGATGACATGGTCCAAAAAACAAATAAATTGTGGCCACAAAATACTACTTCGTGGGCACGAAATGGTATAACGTGCCCACGAAATACTTATTTGTGGCCACGAAATGCTATTTCGAGGGCACGAAATAGGTATAACGTGCTAATTTGTGGGCACGAAACACTTGACCTTGACATAACCGTGATCCTTCCCTTGCAGATCCTTCCCGTGAGGCCCTTGCAGTTGGTTGACAATAAAATCTATCCCAGCGTCCAGGTCGTACTTACGTCTGTAAAGCAACTGGGCTCTCAATATCCTGTTTAAATGTCTCTCCGTAATAATGGTTCCTTGCATTGCCAGGCTTCAAAATGCATTTGTAGCTCATTCCCAGCCTAAAATAAAAGTCAATCATACTGTCTCTGTCCATGATGTATAGGTTTAGCCTACTCTTATGCTTATGTCTCTATGCAGCTGTCCAGGAATTGTATCAATATGATGTGCGCACATTATCTATTTTATTGCCACAAATGCGTAATTCGTTGCCACGTTATACCCAATTTGTGCCCACAAATTAGCATTTTGTGCGCACGTTATACCTATTTCGTGCCCTCGAAATAATATTTCGTAGCCACAAATAAGTATTTTGTGGGCATGTTACACTATTTTGTGCCCACAATTTATTTATTGTTTGGACCATGTCATCAGAGGGGCTCCGTAATATCCAATTCTCAAATACGCAGTTTCCTTATATCAAATTTCTGAACACTCAGTCATCCCAACGAAACCACAAACCCAGTATTATGTAAAACTTGACACAAATAACTTTGAGTAAACCACACTCACAAACTGACCAGCTCTTTACATGCTGATAAACTTGAGTTGGTCATTCAAATTGAGAACATGACTGCACTGACCTTTTAGTCGTGTTTGTAATAGCAGATGAATCATTTTAAAAGAAAGGTTTAATTTTGACTCTAAATCCCACGAGGCCTGCTGTGAATCAGAGAGGATGTGACACTTACACTCCTTAGACATTCCTACAGCGAAACACCTCTGCAGCCGACAGTACTGACAGCGATTCCTGGTGATCTTGTTAATGATACAGTTCCTGTCGCGGTGACAGGTATACACCATGTTTTTCTGCACGCTGCGGCGGAAGAAGCCCTGCAGAGACACCAGCACAATAAATGAATGATAAGATATTAATTAATTAAGCTATTAAGTTGCTACAATGTGAATAAATGCCTGTGTGGACTTTAAAGCTAGACAAAAAAGATTAATTTATTCCTAAATTTACTCCTTTACACCTAAAGAGTAAATATTTAGCCTGTTTAAATGTATTTCAGATATTTAACTCAAACAAGGAGTTAAATTGATTTGTTTGGTCTTCAAAAAAAAAGAAAGAAAAGGAAAATGGATTAAGAAAAAACAAAAACAAATACTGTGTCTGTCTATCCAGTGGTTCATTTAATTTGAACCGATTTAGGTAAAAAAAAATTGTGAATTTATACAGGAAAAAACTAAAACATATGATATTGTCACATTTTGCATATTAAGAAGGTATTTGTTCATTTATCTGTTTAGGAGATTAGTAAGAAAAACTAAGACCATCTTGTAAATACAAGCATGACACAGGGACTTACTTTTAAAAGACAAAGTCTGGGATTTTAGCTAAGCTTAACAGAGGGGGCATTGTAAAGCAGACCACCGGCCTGACGTGTTACCTTGCAGCCCTCGCAGGCGCTGACTCCATAGTGGTAGCCCGAGGACTTGTCCTGACACACAAAGCAGGGTTTGTAAGTGCGTGGAGGTGGAGGTGGTGAGGCAGGACGGGTAAACAGGTCGTCCGAGCTGAAGCTGGAGCTGGAACTCTGACTTTCCACCGCTGAAAAACACACAAAATCATATAAAATCAAACGAGCATCTCAGGGAGAATAAAACTGCGACAGTTAAATTTATTCAAATGGATATCAAACTCAGCGCATCATTTAAATACTGAAGCTGAAATATTGCTGGGAAATAACAGCTGCAACAAGAAGTCAGAACATGAAAAATTACTCATTACAGATGAAGCTTTTATTCATTTTGTAACATAAGTTGTTGCCTTGCACAGTTTTTAAAATGAAATTATTTACTTGTTAAGCTTTATATTTGTCTAATATATACAGCGAGAAACCTGTCAACAAAATAAGCAGTAACAAAAATAATTATCACCATACATGAAATGTACTTTAGACCTTTTATCTGCAAAGCATTCTAAAGTTTTCCTCAAAGCAGACCTAACAAGTAGAAATACCAACATTTAGTGATGAGTTGAAAATTACTGATGAACCATTTCTGACATGATGAAGCAAACAGAGCTCAGAAATGCAAAAGGCAGATTGTATTAAAATGTAGAGGTTATTTAGTGGACTGCTTGCATGCTTCAGAAGAGTTTTTATAACAATAAGGTTTCAAGAATGTTCGGTTTTCATTCCACATTCACTAACAGGACACAGAAGAACAAACTGCTGTGTGAGAGATATGGCAAATTATGGCACTTGTGACCTGCAGTTCATGCCAATGCATTTTTATTTATTGTGGCCCATCTGACAATGTTATCATGTTAAGTTAGTGATTTAAAATCCTAGAAAACGCTTCAAGTCTCGGGCCTGTTTACCCAAAACAACAAAGGAACGAAAAAAGCTTTATTGTGTCCAAATATACAAAGCACCTTCTGTTAATTTTTAGTCGTGACAATAGGATAGATTGACCCTACACTGGCCCCTGAGAGTGGTCACACATATATTCAGGCACTGATCGTAGCCGATCAGACCTGAGCAACCAACTTTTTGATGAAATCACCTTGTGATTCCTTCACTGAGCCAAGCGCAGACTAATCTTGCTTTTTTTCTGTGGCAGATTATAGCATGATCTGTACAGCCCCACTACTTCAAACACAACGCTCAGTTTACACAAATAAAATTAAACAGGCATGTATCACATCTCTGCTTCATAAATTTGAAAATGAGTCACAAACAGACGCAGTAATATATCTACAGCTTTGCACATGTGGTGACCTACTGTAGCACAGCATTTTTTCCACTGAATGTTTCACTTCACATCCACCACAGCACTCAACACTCCCACTTTAAAGCCATTTCCAAGAAGATACTTTGTCTGGCCTAGGGGGCTCGTTCGGCCTCCCTGCTGGCTCTCTGATCACCTCTGCTGCTCCAGCCCTGACACAAAACCAAGAAAGCTGTTTTGAAAAGGGGACAAAACGAGAAAAATTGTTCATATCCATCCCCTTGAATCCGTGGCCTCTGGTTGAACCTGGAATCGGCGGGTCAAACTAGGACACCCCCATCAGGCCGATTGCTCCCCAGATCCAAAACAATGCAGGAGCATGCCACAAGCCCAACTGACTGATGAGAGGGAGGACGGAGAAACAGAAAGTGTGTGTGGCAGGGCGGTGTAAGTGATTTGGTAGGGGAAAGAGGGTTGCCCCCATCCCAATTTAGATGGTGCTGTTTGATGTATACTACAATGCACTGTTTGAGTCAAACAATAAATCTAGAAAAACATTAAAAGATTTTGGAGGCAGAGATAAGTTTAAAAGCCTTTGATTGTGGTTTACAGTAAGACAGGAGCTGCAACATGTAGCTGGATAAAATAACAAATGCTTGACTTGGTATTAAAGACTAGTAAAGCTTAATTATTACGGCCGCATGCTGCTTGAAGCCTGCTGGGTTATTTATTAGTGATACTGAAAGCAGGGATTCACCCTTTATTTTTGTGAATAACCTCAGTTGCCTGTTATGCAACCTGCAAACTTCGGTAAAGGAACTTTCTATTTTTCTAATGTTTTTTTAGCTTGCTACAATCAGCTAAACTGTTTAAATCATGACAAACAAAAATTACATTTACAGATTATCAACTGTAATATAGTTACTGATTTTTTTCTTTTCTTATTGTGAAATTATTGTCAGTTAAATTCACATTTGAATATTTTTTTCAAGGGAAAACGGTATGCAGATTTATCAGTAATGATAATAATTATCAGGTTAATTCAAAGTTATTTCTGACCTAGAATAATCTTTTTCTTGATTATCCAATGAAATGTCAGAAACAGATGAAATGTGGTCATCATAACTTGTCAGAGTTCAGTTTATTACACAACAATATTTTATTTTCTGTCATATAGAAAGAAGTTGGAAACAGCCACATTGTGGCAGTTTTGCTTGCACTGACTAAAACAACAGATATTTACCATCATATGAGTAAATAGCAATTCAGTGATTACACTAAAAAATAAAATGTTATATAGTTTTATTTTGTTTTTGTAAAGTCCATTTATGTATGTTCTGTTCCCATTTCTAACATGCTATTGTATGTTCTATTGCTAAAATAAAAATTTTATTATTATTATTTGTGGGAGGGAGAATAAAAACCCAAACCTGATCAGAAGGACCAAAATATCTAAAGTCTAATAGTTTTTCTTGCCTAGTTTCCAGGTTTTCCCAAATTCCAGGTTGTACTCCAGGATGAGTACTTTAACTATTGACATTTTATTTTTTTAAATTGCTGTACTGATGCTTAATTCCACTAAAAATGCTACTTCCACTTTTGGCAACAGTCTGACTCTCCTCTGACCTCTTGAGCCGGTGACCGTCCGGTGAACCCAGGGTGACACCAAAGTGACCGTCCCTGGACAGACCCAAACACAGACTAAGACGACCACACAGACATTAGCTGCCATGTGCTCAGTAGTCTGTTTTCACTTTCTTCTCACATCCTTTATCTATTAAGAGAAAAGAGGCTCCCGGAAAGCGTCAAAGCATTTAGATACAGAACACAAGAATGTAGAATAGATAACGCTTCATTTTATCTCAGCCTTTAAATATTAAAAGGCAGCTTGTGACCATTTAATAGCAGTTGATACACAATATGATGAAGTCCAGTTTCATCATGGTCGGTGCAGCGGTTAATACCAGCAAGAAGTTTCTGGGTTCAAATCGTCCTTGGGCTTTACTTTGAAGGTGTGTGTGTTGATCCTAGAGGGATAAGGGGCTTAAAGTCCATTATGTTTGTACAGGTATGTTAATGTGGATGTTAGTTTAAAGTACGAATTTAGTAACGTGTTATATAAATGCATCCCTTTGCAAACACAATCAAATCACAATTTCATGATTTGAAAGTAGAAATATCTAAATAAAAAGCTAAATGCACATTTGATTAAATACAATACTGAAGTCATAAACTAAGAGAAAACTACCCTTGCACTGGTTTGCTTCCAGTGTCTGCTCTGAATTTAAACTTGCATGTATTCACAGTCTTGCACCAGTTTGTTAAGGTATTAAAGTACATTATAACAGGTTTTTTAAACAATTACACTCCATGTCAATGTAATAAGAAACACTCTTTTATCATGTAATACATGTTTCTTTTTTTAAACTCTACCTTTATCCCCCCCAGTTTGTTTAAATATTTACTGTAATCTTTTACAGTTTACAGATTTGATGCTTTATAAATTCTGGTTAAACTGGTAAGAAATTCCCTTAATATAAATTCGTTTTGAGAACCTTTTGAGGTTTCAGGTTGGAGGATATCCTGCACAGATGGAGGCAAACGTGGGTGTTTCTCATTCTGGGTGAAATAATGTCAGTAAAATCACATGGCTTTACTCTGGTTTCTCTTCAGAGGATTAAGCCCCTCGAGGCATTTGGCGCTATACAAATAAAAGTGAATTGATCTGAATTGAATTTATATATTTTTTCCACTGGACACCGAAACAAATTAGGATCTTTCTGCGCACCACAACATCACTCATCCTCAGTTTCACCTACATTGCGAGTACCGGTGCTCCTGCCAGTCGGACTCGATCAGCTCGGGGAAGAACGCTGCCAAATCCTGGTCTTGCTCCTGCAACATGCAAGAAGGACTGGAAGTGCTGTAGAAGTCCACGATTTCCCCGGGTCCGAAAACTTGAAACTCCATATAGTCGAACATGATCTGTCGTGAGTCTCCGTGAAGTCCGTATGGGAATGTCGTCGGCATAGGAAAATCCTTCAGAGAGGGTGATTTATCTCTGCACCGAAGTAGTTTAAAACCCACTTGATGCAAACTGTGTTAACACTGAAGCATGTCTGCGTTATGTTCAGAGGGGAGCAGGAACAAACCTATATTTCCCACAGATGGTCACAAACTGCATGTTGATGCGCAGCCAGCGGGCTGTAGTCCTCCATCAGAGAGCATCGGTAAAGCGCATTCAGGCTGCTTTGCATAACAAAGTTTGTTGCAGAACTTCTTCCACTTATCTCTTCTTTATTGACAAATGTCTCAATTCAACCTGCTTCATACTAGTTATGTCACAGCGACCGATGGTGTTACCTAATGTATGCGAGTGAACTCTCCGTGAACCTCCTCCTCCGCTGCTGCCCTTCACATGACCCAGCCGCTGTCTGACATCACCAGCAGAGGTGGAAACGAGCACTGAGGTCCTTTACTCGAGTAAAAGTATCCGTACAGGGTGGAAAAGATAAAAGCAGTCGGCCTCAGTCGAGATACCTTTCAGGAGCTAACTTCAGAGAGTTAAAATTAAAAGTTTGCCACTATTGATAAAGGACTTCACCTCTTATAACCGACTCAGAATGGACAGTAAAAGTATCAACAATGATCCATCACAGAGAAGAGCCATGAAACATTTACCTACATTACTAACGGTGCAATAAGAGGACCCACCTCACATCAGAGTTTCTGTCTTTAAAATTTAATTAGAATCAGCTGAGTGCCAACAGGAGGCACAGATGTATGAAATATTTACTATTATGTATTCTGAAGTGGATTTTTTTTTACATATACTCATCTGTAATAGAATAGAATAAAATAGAATAGAATAGAAAAATCCTTTAATTGTCCCACAAGGGGAAATTTGGTTGTATCAGCAGCAAAACAAACAAACAAATAAACAAACAAACCCCTTACAAAGAATTCATATGATGCAGCACCACATAAAAGAAGCTGTGATAAATCCTGTGGTGACTCTAAGCCTGTGATGCATGTGCTATTTTAACATCTTAACAGCCTTTTTAGGATAATTTACTACAGAAATTTGTTGAGTCACACATTGTAATTTCTTACTGTGAAATAGGCAGCAGAAAAAAAGGGAAAAAAGACTCACGTTTACTACATGTTTTTTTTAAATCATTGAATACAAAAAATAATCCCTTTATTATTGTGGGGAAAGTTGGAAATTCATCATAAGTCTGAATATTTTGGAGACCTGTAAGAATTAAGGTTTGCCTTGATAGTGCTTGAGTAGCTGACAATATGTACTCATGTCCCTGCTATATGGAGGTGAAATTAAGTTCACTTACCACAGTTAGGTTATAGCTTATCATAGAGACTGGATTCAGAGGGAGACAGCAAGTCAGAAAGTTACAAAAAATCAACCAACCAGCACCCTTAATGATGACAACTACACATAGTATATAATTAATTTACTGAGAGAATTTCACATAAAACACAATAAATTCAACAGCATCAGTAGGAACGAACCTGTTGAAGTTGGCTGAAGTATTGAAGTATTCTGTGTTAAATCACACAGACATTTTTTAATTCTTATATCCTCATTTATTTTTGGTGCTAATATCTTACCTAGCAAGTGGCTTTTATTGTTGTTGAAAAGTTCATTATTATAATAGTAACAAAAATAATAATACTAATTATTATTATTAAGCTTCACCTTTTACCTGTTTTTGAGCAGATGTACAGTAATTAAGTCATTACATTTCATCCCTTGTTCCATATTAATTACGTATCTTTCTTTCTCATTAAAAACAACTGCATTACTTCACTTAATTTCTTGCTACGCTTCTTTCACAGGTATTGTTCACTCTTACCTTCAACCTGCATTTTTCCAATTGCCAGCAGGGGAATGACTTCTTTTGGTCTGATAGAATTCTGATTGAACTTTACTGGGAAGTAGCCCCTTGAGTTTATGGTCTCCTCTCTTAGTTTCAATAAATTCATACAACATAAAGCTCATTTTGCAAATATGGTTACTATTAGAGCTAAAGAAGAGGTTAAAGCAGAGTTTGCTTTACCATGTGATTGACAAATCAATAGCCAACAAGTGTGCAGTGTTCCTTGGTTATATCTAACTTGTGCTTGTGGTGTGTGGTTTAAAAATGCAATAATGGAGGAACTTGTGGGTAGCTAGCTGACTAGTCCAAAGCCCAACATTGGGTAGCAGAAGTAGTAGTAGGTTGGACTAATAATTCATAATTTGAATCTACAAAACCAGTTATTTGCTTTTTTTTCACAAGATGTTGCAACACCACCTGCAACTAGCCACAGACAACAGCATTTTTTAATATCTATGTGATATTGCATGAAGGCTGTGTCAGAGTAACCTGTAACCACTCAATAAAAGCAATATGACCATGTTTTCTACATGTGCATTGACATTAGCCTGCAGTGAAACAAGACTGCTGGCCCCAGCCAACTGGAAACTAGTAACTGAGCCCACAGAGTTCATCCGAAAGTGTTCACTGAGCTCAAAAAGAAATGGAGTCAAGGACCATTTTTCCACACAACAGGAAGTCAATTTGCAGCCAAAGGAGTTACTCAACTCCTGCTCATTAAAAAGAATAGAAGTTTAAGGCAGTGTTGGCTTTGCTTTTTAACCCTAGAAATTTTGTCAACCTTGTAAATTAGACCGTTCTTGTTTTTGAAAAATCTTTTTCATCCCCAGTTCTTAAAGAGTTGGGTATTGTGTAAAATGTAAATAAAAACAGAATGCAGTGCTTTACAAACCACTCAAAGCAATATAAAACATGAGAACACTGAGAGATGTTACTATTTTATAAAAAATAATATCTATTTCTGAAAAAGATGGTAAAATGTGTAAAATTGTCCTATCCCAACACATGTCGATGCCAAGTTTGATTTACCCTATAAGTCTAGACTTCAATGGCAAAAGTAGCTCTTTGTAATGTTCGCACAGAAGATTTGACTTTAAGTTTTTTGCTTGAAAAATAAGAATAAGAAAATAAGAAAGGAAGAGCTGATGAAGAATAAATGGACTAACTGAGAAATCTTGTCGAGGAAAATTCATGGTAAGTTCTTACTACAGTTAAAATAGGTTTTATTACGTTAAGATGGTTTTGCAACCTGGATTTGATGTTTATGATGGCTTGTTGATGTAAAATAATAGTTTTTTATATACTGTAAGAGTATTTAATACAGTAAGAGCTGGATGCCAGCTGTAGCCAACGTTTGGAGGAATAATACCTGTGGTTTTGCAACTTTTTCTTCTTTCTACTCATGAAAAACTGTATCAGCTTTTCTCCTGTTAAAAATCCAGTGCACATTTGCTTGAAGGGAGAACTTATTCCTTCATCTTGATTTCAGGTCAGAATAAACTTAGCAGTTACTTTTTCTAACAGACTCCTCTAGTAACCTGAACTTAGCTGTTACTGCATTTAATTTCTTTTTATTACAAAGAATTATTAGTTTGCACATATGTTTCATAGGACCACATAGGGAAAATTTTGAATCCGATAACAAGAACTTGAGCCTAAATCCTCATGTTTTTATTGATAATTGAAATAATGCAACGGTAGTTATTTTTATACAACGAGCAAAAAGAAAGTGCTGATGAAATATTTGGTACACAGAGTTTTAAAAAAAAATGCAAACCAACAGAGTCTAAAAATGTTATTAAAATTTGCTCACAGCATACAGTGATAAACTGTGATACTCTTGGCTGCGTAGATTTTGTCACAGATTTACATCGGATTCCTTTTCTGATGCAACCCTCCCATTTTTCCAGCTTGGGACCTCGTGAAACTAGATTTGTATCTTCTCCCAGTCTCAAACCAGGGAGCTTTTGCTTATAAATGAGGCTAATATATAATAATTACTACAATGTGGAACCACTGACAGTGTACTTTCTTTCTGTCTTATTTCTTTTATTTATATGTATGTTTGAATAACTGAGACTTTAGACAGAAAAAAGTTACTGTGTTCCTTACACACATTATGTTATGTTAATGTTGCGTTTGTCATAATTTGCAACTGCTTACATAGTGACAGCTGTATGATCACCGGACCGTTCAGAGACTTTTCTGCCCCATTGAATCAATATCAAAGAAAAGCTACTTGTTTGATACTAATGTTTCATTTGACAGTTTTACCAAAGAGACTTTATGTGTCTGACCTGAATCAAAAAAGCAACCTTGATCTTGCAAAGCAAATGTGCTAACCACCCTACCACCTTAGAACAACATAAATATAGTGTATTAAACAGCCATAACTGCGACTTTATGCTAAAGCTGGGGCAATTTTCTTACAATGTTATCAAATGTAATGTTTTTGAAAGGAAATGTAAGGCAGTAACAATATTGTTACTACAATGGCGCTGTAGTTTTACGTTTTTATGTTTCCATCCATCCATCGCTTATCTGGATCGTGAGTCAAAGCAGAGATGCCTAGAGAGAACTCCCTCTGCCCAGCCACCGTTCCAGGGTGGCCTGAGTTTGCACAGGCCTCCTGCTTGTAGAATAGGCTTAAAACACCTGACCTGGGAGGTATACTAATTAATCTGGTAAATAGTTCCTTTTGTTATGAAGGAGTAGAGACTGTGCTTGGAGTCCCACCCAAATGACTGAGCTCTTCCCCTTAAGGGAGCCCAGCCACTCCTCAGAGAAAGTTAATTTCCAGGAGCTCATTCTTTTAGTTACTTCCCAAGATGCTCATGAGCATCAGTGAGGATAGGATGTCAGAACTCTAAGTATTACTGAAATTATGAGTAGTGTTATTTAAACGTAAACGTTTAGAGCCAGAAGACATCACCACTACACTGTACCAACCAACTAGCAATTCCAGCCATCCATCCATTCTTCTTCTGCTTATCCTTATCAGGGTCATGGGGTGCTGGAACCTATCCCAGCTACCATAGAGTGAGAGGGGGGTGGACAAGATGTCAATCTGACCCAGGCCTAACACACAGAGACAGACAACTATTCATACTCACATTTGCACCTATAGGAAATTTAGAATCACCAATTAACCTAACCCCACTAACTGCATGTCTTTGGACTCTGGGAGGAAGCCAGAGCATCTGGAAAGAACCCAAGCAAACATGGGGAGAACATGCATGGTACATAGGACAGGTAGGCAAATGTGTTTTCAAACCAACAATGTAGCTGATTAGCCTTGAATACATCAGATTTTGTTCCAGAGTCAACACAGCAGCTCACTTGGTTTGGAGGTTAAATTTCAGACTGCTGACTCACCTGTATGGAGACAATAAATAGCTGATTGTTATTTAGATGGCAGTGGCCTTCTACTTGTTTTTTCAGAATTGTGCACACTCTTTTCAGCTTTATGCTTTTAACTCTTTCCTGAATAAAGATGACATTTGACAACCTCCTTGTACCCCTAGTTACAAGTTTTGACCCCTCAATAAAGACATGGTTTGACAACCATTAGAATGGGCAGAGACCACGCTCACTAAAGTCTGATGCACAGCCAGTCATTTTGTTCTATAAGCAGGCCTGAAATATGACAGGAAGTGCTCTGTTGAGAAAAGCGCTTTAGCAGTTACTCCTCGTAGGTTTTCAAGGGGTAAAGAGTTAAAAAGAGAGACCCATCTGTTTTAAATAAAGGGCATCAAAGTAAATGTGATAACACTGGTATTGGCATTCCATGATTAAAACCATGTGGCCTTTTACAAAATCAATACTTCCCAGGCTCCGTTTCTCTTAATTCATGTCCGGTTTAATTCTTGATCCTTGACTCTAAGTGAGAAGTATTTCCAGTTAGAAGAATTCATAATTAAATCTACCAGAAGATAAAGTAGGTCAGCTGTAAGATGGGTTAGTGGGTGGGGGAAGGAAATCTGTTCCACTTCACGATAATGGAAGTAATTTACAGCATTTTTTAACTGGAAATGACTGGAATAACCTAAAAAAAAAAAAGACACAAAAGAATCTACACATGTAGTTGTCTGTGTCTATCCACTGGAAAGGCACAGAGTGCTACAGCGTGTGGTGCCAAAGCAGGAAGCCAAAGCTATTTTTTAAAATATAAATACACTTGATCTCCTTCAATGCCACTGCTAACCCCATTGAGGCAGAGAGGCAGCACAGCTCCAATGTTAAAAGAGGCTAATTACTCCCAGTATCTCCCACACTCCAGGGAGGCGAGGTCATGCAGAGGACAGGCATGTGAAACATTCCTACAGCCTGCTGCTGCTAGACCTCCCTCCCACCTCAGTCTTCCCCTGTCCTCCTTTCTTTATCCATCCTCCCCCGCACCGCTTCTTCTCTCTTTCCTATGTCCCACTTAGCATCACTTACATTTTTTCTTACTGTCCATCTTCCCAATATTCATTTCTTTTCATTTGCATGTATTAAGCCATCCATCATTGATTATTGTGGCATAGGGCCAAGATACAATGATCTATTCACATTAAGTTATGAGGCTATGACTCTATAGGCATTTATAATTATGCCATGTAACAACTGTGTTGAGAATATTAGCATCTGATGTAAAGCAAGTTTAATGTTAACCTGTTTACCATTTTAGTTTAACATGTAAGCATGGTAAGATTTGCTACACATCAATAAACACACAGTAGACCTGAATCTGATAGCAATACAGATATTTAGCCATAAATCAGGGCACTTGATACATTTTTGCCAGATGATGGTGCTCTAAGACAAGCTGGGTATTGACCACATATATCTTACAGTTTTTTCTGATTGCTTAAGCACATTTTTTGTAACTATTGGCTAATTTTGCAAAACTCTTCACACAAATAAGAAAACCTGTCACCCAATAATCAAAACATTGTAGTTCTCTTGCAAAAGCAAACACAGCTAGATTAACTCTTCACACCTTCGTAAAAATGGTGTTTCCGTATCAAACAGTACACACAAGCCATCATCTACTAAGCACACAATGCGCCAACTGCACACTGATGGTATGAATACAAAACACATCTGGCTTTTGCTTTCTCTGTGCACAAGGTAGGCTATGTCAGTTTGAGCTCATACTTCTGTCATAGATCCATAAGCATAGAGGGATCCAAACTTCAAGTACTGGTGTTTATTCAAACACATCAAAACAAACACAAGTGTTTATTTCCAAGTATAGGATTATTTGCAATCGCCATAATGACTATATGGGTTACTTGGTCTGCAGTGAACATGCTTCCTCTGCCCCCAGCATCTGGTCATCTAGCAAAAAAATTATTTCCCCCAGGGATCAATAAAGTATTCTGATTCTGATTCTGATACTGTAAAGTAACAATTTCAGTATTTTTACATCAATGGTATTGGTGTGTTTCTCATTGGCATATGGCAGTGCTACAAATCTTTGTGCGAAGTGACTGTACTAACCGATTCTCATTTCAAGATGTCCTTATGGTACTTGCTACAGTGTAGCGGCTCGAGTTAGGCTGGACCCGTTGGCCAGCTACCCTCAGGGTCATTCCACGGTTGATTACATGGTCCACTATTGTAGCTCTGATGTCATCAGCAATTCTATTTCTTACTCTTCCTACCCTTCCTCTCCCCCCTCCTCGTCTTCCTCTTGCTCCTCCTTGTCCTTGTCGTCCTCTTCATCCTACTTCTTCACCTCCACGTCCTCTTCCTCGGCCTCCTCTACTTCTCACTCTTTCTGCTCCCTCCATTGTACTCCGCACACACAGCTTACCTGTATTATAGTGCTTAGGCTGATTGCAAAGTGAACTAATTATCTAAAAAAGTTTTCACATGTGAAAGTGTGCCAGACAGTTGGCAAATTAGTGTTAATGATAGCCATACATGTGTATACTTTTGCTAGGAGTGTGTTGGAAATTTGGTAATTGAGTGTTGTGCAGTGAATTGTGCCTACAGTTTTGCAAAGTGTGTGTTACAAAATTGCAAACTGAGTGCAAAGCAGTTTTTGTGCTTTTAGTTTTGCAAACTCAGTGAGTGGTTTTGCTATAAGTCTGAATAGTTTTAGAGATTGTGCTACAGGAATCACAGTTAGGGTTTAAGCATTCAGAAAAAACTGTAATACTACACACTGTATCTTAATGTGTGGATAGCACTACTCATAGAATACTATCTGCTCCAAATGTGCCAAATACCTAAACCAGTGGTGTCAAACTCATTTTAGCTCACAGTGAAACTATAAATACTGCCCTGCCAAAAAGTCACCACCAGGGTTTTAACGGGGCAAACAGTAAAGAGCTCTAGATTGGATAATTACTGTAGTGGCTGGCAACAGGTTATTTAACCAACTTCTCTTAAACAACCACACCTGAAGACAGATCCTGTAGTCATGGAAAAGATATTATTCTGTTTCAAAGGAAGGAGGACAACTAAGGAAATTCTATCCAGTGCATTATTAAAGTATTTAAGGATAGTATAGTGAATCCATCTTTTTTAATTGTTTTTTTGTTTTTTTTAATGATTGTGAATAGAGCTCACTTTAAGGTCTGGTGAAATGAAATTTTGTGGAAAATGAGAAGTGCAACTCATGCATATGTTAAATAGAAAAGACAAAAGAGCCTTTCCATATGGACAATATGAAGGGATCTGAAGTAATTCGGATTTAATAGCTATATAGTCCGAAGATACCAGTAGCAGTGGGGCTAATCTGGGGAAAAAAGGCTTTGGTTTACTAGTAAGCATACATGTTAGACTCATGAGCATTAGAAAATGTTAATGTGATCTAATGAGTCCAGATTTACCCCGTTCCAGACTGATGGGTAAAATGTTCAAAACAGAAACTGATGGTGAGATTTCCAGATTGAGTGAACAGAATTAATTTACATTATAATTTACACATAGAAATGCACAAAACTTCAACACATTATTTTTTTTTTACCACTAAACAACAGTTTTGTTTTACATCTGCAAGAATTAAACAACTTTTATACCTTTAAAACGTATTTTTCCTTTACTGTTGTTTTGCGAAATATATTGCTCCACCAGCGCCCAGGCCGTTATATTTCTTTCCAAAGAACATTGTCACAAAAGTCATGAAAGTTTTTATATTCTAGATCCCCATAAATGGGCAGGTCTTTTTATTTGAATCTTAGCCATGAATGACAATTGCAGTCAGCATACTGGATCGGTAGGAGTGGTACATAAATGTATCTCCAAGTTATTGTACAGTACACCACTTGAGTGAATGTACTCAAAAACTCTGACAGCACATGTAGCCGTTCAAGGAGGTGTTGTATTCAGTATTGTGCCTTTTTGCAGCTTGGAATGCTTTCCCACAAAGTTAATAAAACCCATTTTGTGCATTTATGAGTCTCCAGCATTTAGTTCAGGATATTGCACCAAATGGCAAGTGGGCCCTAAATGACCAACAGTCAAACAGATCCTCAGCATTCCTTTTTGCATCTTTACAACCAGTTGTAAACCCTCACTTAAAAACTTAACACCACGGAGGGGTAATTTATTAGTGCAATATATCTCTTTATTTTTACTGTCGCACTAGATGACAGAGGCAAAGTCCTCTTTGAAGTTATATTTGAATTTCTACAAGGTTTTACTTGGTAAATACAAAACTATTCTCACTGCTTGATCTGTGATTTCTATGATTTTTATAATATTAAACATCTGTGCAATGTCTCTTCTTGTATATGGAGTATTTTTCACCTTCACTGGACAGTGCAGTATACAACAAGAAGGAGGAAATAGAAGAAGAGAGAGCAGGAGAGACACACAGACTTGAAGGCAGCCATGTGGCATAAGGTCACCTGCTCAGCCAGTGAGCTAAACTGACTCAACATGAAAGAGCATGCTTTAACCCAAACTGCAAACCTTTCTCAGCCATAACCACCAAAATTTCACATTGGGCACCCATAATTCAATTACATTTTTCAGTTCCAATCACAACCACAGTTGCCTCAAGGAACTTTGTATTGTAAGGTAAAGACAATATTGAAGAGAAAACTACAACAATCACATGACCTCCTAATAGCAACCACTTCCAGTGGGAATGAAAAACTCACTTTTAAAAGGAAGAAATCTCCAGCAGGCTTTGAAGAGTGATGCTCAGCCCTGGAGTACATGGCCCAATTTAATTTGCATTCATATCTTTTTTCTTTTCTTTTGAACAAAAAAATGTAATGCTGCAGTTGTCATGATCCTGAGTCCATGACTCAGTGATTTTGTGTTTGGTGTATTTATTGTTATTATTTTCATTATTCTGTGTGGGCTGTTTTGGGATGGTTTGTGTTTTGGGATTTTAGATACTGGGTTTCTGGGTTTGTGCTCCCTCTGTTGGTCCCTGGTGTTAGTGTTCCCCTGTCTCGTCAGGTTAATCAGGTCCAGCTGTGTCTACCACCTGTGTGTGAATTCCCAGTATCCCTCTGTGTATTTATAGCGTGTGTTTGCCTCTGTTCCTCGTCGTGTCGTCTGTGTTCATCCTCTGTGTTACCTTGCGTACTCTGCGAATCCCCTGCGTGCTCTCCCTGCTGTCCTCCCTTCATGTTTGCTACACTTTGGTTTAGTTTCTCCCAGTTTAGTCCATCCGTAGTTCTGTTTTGCCATCCCCACTTTATGTTTGGTATTCTTAATAAATCAGCCTCACATCTGAATAAGTGCTGCATTTGAGTCCTCCTTCCACACATCACACGGCTGCTGCCCCAGTCGTGACAGCAGTTAAAGGAGAGATGAAAAACAGTACTGTCTGTTTTGTACATGTTATTAACCATAGTAAACCGAATTCAGTCGTTAAAAGCAAGCATTTTAAAAGCTGTTTAAAGTCATTTTTAAAAGTTATGTAATAGAAGGAAGACTGCTGTACTCATAAATATACATAGACTGCTGTATAGTTATGAATTCCAATGACTTGACAAATAGATGGATAGATAAAACTTCATTAATCCCTCAGTTTGGTTCTTCTGGCAAATTCAGTAAATTTTCAGAAGCTTAGCATTAATCCATTAAATACGATGCTGTTGTCGGGCATCTCTGTTCTGCCTAATCGCATTTTATGTATGCTGCTGGAGAGCGGCTAAAAACATTACACCTTATAATTTACTATTAATTTAAAGATCACAAATAAATCTTTCAAACTACATATAACCATTTAGCATTTGTACATGTATATTATCATCATCTTAATGTCTTTCTTCTCCTCCACCATTTCTCTTTTGCTTCCCTTATTTCCAATATTGTGGCAAATGCTTCACGTTAGCAGATTAGATATGAGACTCTCCCATCTACGGATAGCTGACAACGAGCCAGCTAACAAACAACAGCTGCTTAAGTTGCCACATCAAAGAGGGCACAGCAAATTCTGTCATGGTCTGCAGGTGCCATTTAGGATGTCATGCTGAAGCCTTACAAGCTTATAACTGAACAGTAGCAAGTAGTGGCAGCTGATTAGGCAGTAAAACCTTTAAAATATTTAATGCCACACAACACATTTTACTGATGAAATTTGTTGGTGGTTTGACGGGGTGTGGTTTATAGCTCAGCTGCAGGGGAGAAATGGAGCAGTAGGTTGTGGTGTCAGAAGAGGCTGACTCACACACCTGACCTCCATCCTTGAATCATGTCTTCCCTTTAAAGGATGTTGCTGGAACTGGAGGGGACAACGGTGTGGCAGCTGGAAAGTTGCTCAGACAGAGAGTGTAAAAATCTATAAACAATAGAACGCAAAGCAATTTGCAACGCCGTGTGTGTGGGTACTCATTCATGTCACAGTCGTATTGAGTGTTGCTAAATTGAAAATAGCTGATCACTGGACTTTAGCTCTAAATAGATGATCAAATTAGACATTAGGGAGATGTTTAGGGACGTTTAAAAGATTAACACACTTTTCTCTGATTTGACGGTGGCCAACCATGTTTGATTTATTTATTCTTCAATGCTGGAAACAAACACACTAAATCCCATAAAAGCAACCTGACAATGTGATTACATCATGATTAGGAAAGATACATCAAACATTTCTAGTAATAAAACCAGCCAATGCATTGTGTAGCATATTTGTAGAGCAGTTTTCAAAAATAAGATTATACAAAGTGACTTATAAAACCTAAATGATTTCTTCTATAAAATATAAGGTAGATAAAGACAAGAGACATTTTACTACAATTATTAAAATCAAATGGGTGTTGTCTGTGCAGTGTAGTGTAAATGTATGAATAATGAAGGAAAATATGATAAAATGTTACGTCAAAATGTCAAAAGGTTACTTTTGACTAATTATTTTTGTTTTGTTTTCAGATTTAATTTCCAGGTTCACTCAACTATTTATACTGCAACAGTGGCACTCCAGGTTAAATCTAGGAACAGACTACTTTTAAAAATGATATCATATTTAAAAAGATTTAAATCCAACTCAAACAAACTCAAACTAATGGCTATTAATAGGTATATGACTAATCTAAGTTATTTAACTTTCCAATCATTTAGCCATAAAAAGAGTCAAAAGAAGAAAAAATAATTCCACATGGCTTATTGCTGCTTATTGATAAACCAAGAGATGTCACGTGGTTTCATTTATAAACAAATAAAACCTTTGAAAAAACAAAATTTAGGAGAATTTGTTTATCAGTCACAAGGCACGCAGTTTTAAAGACAGGCTAAAAACATATGCAGTTACTACCATCAAGTTTTTTACTTAGTAAATCATTGTATTAATAAAGTATCCATGTGTCATTTACTTGACCTTTATCTACTAAATATATATTACAACAGAATTTCTTAACACAAACCATGTGTAAAATTTTGTCAAACATAATTATTCTTACCAAACTAGGTAAGAATAATTTGATTTGTTTGGCTCTGGTCACCTTAGAGATAATGTGACAGGTTCCTCATTTGAAAAATAAGTTATATTGATTAACTCATTTAGTCATAGTTGTCTTTGTCAAGGGAATGTTGTACAAGTCGTTTGTGTCATGTTGACTGTCTCCTGTTTTCTGGGGTGAATCTTTCATTGCAGCTTGATGTCAGCTGGTTCCTCACTTGCTAGTTTTGCACTTAGCTAAGAAGGAATAAAATAATTGGCATTTTCTGGCAACATTTTCTTCTGTGTTAAATTCAATATAACCTCAAATCAGAGTTTTCTTCTATCGTTCCTACTTCTAAAAAACAATGGAGAAGAGAAAACAATTATCTGTTGGAGGACCTGGGTGTTAATAGTGTGATCTGTCAAGTTAGTGTCAGTTTGAATCCTTATTTTAACCACAGTTGTATGCACCACTGTATCTGAAGAATATAAAATATAAAATCACAAACAAGTCAGATGCACAGTAATTAAAACAAAAACAGAAGAAAAGCTTCTTTGGAGAAGGGAACAGTCACCTTCCTCGCAGATGAAAGCTTTCTTAAGAGCACAATCATCATCAGTCCATTGATGTTGAGAATATTCACACACACAAAAGTCGTTAAAGTCAGCGTTATTTGGTTTTCCAGAAGGCCAGTTTCTAAATAAGCTGTTGCTGTTATCAGACCAAGTCCACGGTTCTCTATAAAGACCAATCCACACTCCATTCGAAGGCGATTTATTTTTTGAAAGACCTTTGTATTTTCAACAGAGCTCTCGATTGTAACCAAGTCAGTTAGCATGCTCTACAGTGAGCTTGTGCATCCAACCATATGCGCGCAAATGTGACATACACATAGGAGTTTGTTGTCTCTGCAAAGGACAAAAGTAAAACCAGTGCCAACTTGGTGAAGAAACTGAATCTAATGCTGATCAATTAAAAGATGGGCTTTTCAATTACACAAATACAAACATAATAACTGCACAGAAGAGGAGAGATACATGTCTGCTCGTATGTTGTGACTGACAATGTGTTGGATATGGATTAATGGACAAGTTTGTATCTTGTTGTTTAATAGGTAAGCCAGTAGGTATAATCAATACAAATAATTCCTTACCTGTGTAACAAACAAAAGGGCTAAGAAGAAAACAGTTTTTATCAGACCATGTTCCATCAGAGTTCATAAACCCACAGTATTCAGAAGTGAAAGAATTATCTGGCTCACGCCAAACTTCATAAACAGTTTTACTTGTTTGACCAGTTGCTGACCATCTCCAGGAGTTGCTATAATTTTTCAGTGTTCCCTTCCAGGCTTCGGGGCCATTTCTTAATCCGATCCATGCTGTAGTGGTTGATAAAGGAGGTCTGTTCAGTCTGTCGATGGTGGCCAGGTCTGTGTATTTCTCTCTGCAGTAATTTTGAGCATCAGTCCAATTCATTGTCAAATTGACATAGTGGAAGTACCTTATGTGGTAAGAGGCAAGGCAAGTTTATTTGTATAGCACAATTCAACAACAAGGTGATTCAAAGTGCTTTACAGAGACATTAGAAACAAAAACAAATAAAAAGCATGATTTAAAATTGATTAAAACAAGCAAACAAACAAAC
>NW_024582712.1:630825-637336 GCF_018398535.1 Haplochromis burtoni
CTACTAAAGATGAATGCATGGACTAGTTTTTCCAGGTCCTGTTGAGACATCAGATCTTTTATCCTTGAAATATTCTTGAGGTGATAGTAAGCTGATTTTGTTGTCTTAATAAGAGGAAGGTATGCAAAGTCCTGGGAGTGATGACACAGTAACATAATTAGATTAAACATGTTCTGACAGAAATACAAGACACTCATCCTGAGAGACATGAATATCACATCATACTGAATAATATTAACATTTGGAAAAGCGGCAGCTAGTGGGGGTGCAGTAACAGGCCTCCAATATGCAGAGGAAAAATAATTTGCATTGAGATATTTTTCGTTTGAGTCAGTATCAGGGATCAGGTGTAAACAATCAAAACCCATTGTGCACCATGAAGGGAGTCAGTTTTTTCATCTTGTTTGTTTTTTTCTTGCATATCAAAATGCTTTAGACAGGTCATTTAGATATGTACATGAAATCAAACATGACAGTTTCAGTAAATGAAAGACAAAAAAATTAAAATGTCTTGTATTGTAAACTGTGATTTGGGTGCATCTGTTGTTGCATCATTTGATAGTAGCAGACAGCTATCCGTGCTATTTAATCTGCTAAAATAATGTTTTTTTTTGTCTCAGTATTTTATGCATTCAACAACACATAAATCAAAAATTAACAGAATTCATAGTTTATCTGTTAAACTGGTGTAAATAAAAGTTTTGGTTCTTACCAAAGAAGAGGAGAATGTGAGTTAGTTTTTGATCCATTTAGGGGAATTTCCTGGAAACCATAAGAAAAATTGACATAATAATAAAAATCTTGTGCCATATATTCAGTTTTATGTACCACTTGGTACACTTTACAAGAAAAGCCATATTTATCTATTTAGCACTTCATCCATCACATACTGACTTACCAAGTCAGTGATAATTTATGATTTAGTAGTTTACCCAGTGAACCCAAGCCTCTGAATGTCCTCCTTCTTCATTAATATCTTCTGCGATCTTCCTCTTTTCCTCCTCCTAGGTCCATGTTCAACATCCCTTTTCTAGTATATGCACTATCACTACACACTTCCAAATGTAGCCATGCCACTCAAATTACATCTCGAAAAATATGAAAAATATATGTGGATTGCACAACCCTGTACATTATATTTCTTCATTGCCATTTAGTACTTGTACAGCTGCTGTTATTGTTCTATATTTCTTCATATATTCTGATATATTTTCTATGTTGTGTATTTGTGTATTGTGTATTTTGTTGTACAGTTATTTTATTTTTAACTTTAATTTTTATATTTTATTTTATTCCTTCCTAATTAAATTTACCCTTCATTTTAATTTTCATATTTATTTCCTATCCTATTCATAGTCTTTTTTTTTTTAGGTCATGAGCAGTTGTCTAAGCATTTCACTGCATATCATACCGTGTATTACTGTGTATGTGACAAATAAAATTTAAATTTGAATTTGAAAACACTCAACCTGAGCTGTGCCTCTGTTCCTCTACACTCAGTTCTAATGATGAAAATCTTAACATCTTCAGTTCTTAAAACTTAAAAATACAGAAAATATTTTTAACTTCAATTGGCTTTTAATGTATCATTTAAAAAGATAAAAATAAACAATACATCTGTAGCGTCTATCACCGCCTTGTGAAAATGGCACAGGGTATTTTAACATCTCATTAATTCCCTTGAAATATTCACGCATATTAACTCACAACTTTAAAATCTACTAAACTCTTTGAAGTAAATACTGACGTCTGCCAACTTTCACTCACTTTGGCTGCAGGGTCAAACTACAGGGAGTGCAGAATTATTAGGCAAATGAGTATTTTGTCCACATCATCCTCTTCATGCATGTTGTCTTACTCCAAGCTGTATAGGCTCGAAAGCCTACTACCAATTAAGCATATTAGGTGATGTGCATCTCTGTAATGAGAAGGGGTGTGGTCTAATGACATCAACACCCTATATCAGGTGTGCATAATTATTAGGCAACGTCCTTTCCTTTGGCAAAATGGGTCAAAAGAAGGACTTGACAGGCTCAGAAAAGTCAAAAATAGTGAGATATCTTGCAGAGGGATGCAGCAGTCTCAAAATTGCAAAGCTTCTGAAGCGTGATCATCGAACAATCAAGCGTTTCATTCAAAATAGTCAACAGGGTCGCAAGAAGCGTGTGGAAAAACCAAGGCGCAAAATAACTGCCCATGAACTGAGAAAAGTCAAGCGTGCAGCTGCCAAGATGCCACTTGCCACCAGTTTGGCCATATTTCAGAGCTGCAACATCACTGGAGTGCCCAAAAGCACAAGGTGTGCAATACTCAGAGACATGGCCAAGGTAAGAAAGGCTGAAAGACGACCACCACTGAACAAGACACACAAGCTGAAACGTCAAGACTGGGCCAAGAAATATCTCAAGACTGATTTTTCTAAGGTTTTATGGACTGATGAAATGAGAGTGAGTCTTGATGGGCCAGATGGATGGGCCCGTGGCTGGATTGGTAAAGGGCAGAGAGCTCCAGTCCGACTCAGACGCCAGCAAGGTGGAGGTGGAGTACTGGTTTGGGCTGGTATCATCAAAGATGAGCTTGTGGGGCCTTTTCGGGTTGAGGATGGAGTCAAGCTCAACTCCCAGTCCTACTGCCAGTTTCTGGAAGACACCTTCTTCAAGCAGTGGTACAGGAAGAAGTCTGCATCCTTCAAGAAAAACATGATTTTCATGCAGGACAATGCTCCATCACACGCGTCCAAGTACTCCACAGCGTGGCTGGCAAGAAAGGGTATAAAAGAAGAAAAACTAATGACATGGCCTCCTTGTTCACCTGATCTGAACCCCATTGAGAACCTGTGGTCCATCATCAAATGTGAGATTTACAAGGAGGGAAAACAGTACACCTCTCTGAACAGTGTCTGGGAGGCTGTGGTTGCTGCTGCACGCAATGTTGATGGTGAACAGATCAAAACACTGACAGAATCCATGGATGGCAGGCTTTTGAGTGTCCTTGCAAATGTGTGTATACACATTTTACAAATTAAATAGTAAAAAAAAATAATAAATAAAATATATAAAAATATACAGAGTTGAATATGTGCAAAACAAGTGGCATTTATATACAGTGTGGAGTGCATAGTGTTGAAGTTCCAGTAGTGAAGCTGAGGTGTCTATGACGTGTTCAGCAGTCTGATGGCCTGATGGAAAAAGCTGTCTCTCAGTCTGCTGGTACGGGACCGGATGCTGCAGAACCTCCTTCCTGATGGAAGCAGTCTGAACAGTTTATGGCTGGGGTGACTGGAGTCCTTGATGATCCTCCCCGCTTTCCTCAGGCAGCGCTTCCTGTAGATGTCTTGGAGGGAGGGAAGCTCACCTCCAATTATCCGTTCAGAGCACCGCACTACTCGCTGGAGAGCTTTGCAGTTGTAGGCGGTGCTGTTGCCATACCAGGTGGTGATGCATCCAGTGAGGATGCTCTCAATGGCACAGTGATAAATAAACTATTTCCAGCAGTGCAATATGAGTCCTCAGCATCCCAGAAACGACACAGAAAGTCATAAAGTCAAACATAACTTTTAAAAACACAGTATAGGCTCATAAGGCCACGATGGTAAAAACTACATTTCCGCAAAATGACGTCACTTCCGGTTTCGGGCAGGTCATGCGGTCATGTGATAGTTCACGCTGATGGAGTAGGAAGTGTTACGAACAGCTGATCGGATCGGCAAAGCGTGTTTCTGGAATATTATATTTTTGTTGCTGCAAGTGCTTTTTATGCAGTTTTTGCAAAGCTATATATATCCGATCACAACTCTTCATATTCATGAAGCAGATGTGAGGAAGCAGTTTAAGAACCTGAATGCTCGAAAAGCTCCCGGCCCAGACGGTGTGTCTCCTGCCACCCTCAGACACTGTGCAAACGAGCTGGCCCCAGTGTTTTCTGGCATTTTCAACTCCTCACTGCAGGCATGTCATGTGCCTGCCTGCTTCAAGTCCTCTACCATAATCCCTGTCCCCAAGAAACCTAGGATCACTGGACTAAATGACTACAGACCCGTGGCTCTGACATCTGTGGTCATGAAGTCATTTGAGCGCCTGGTTCTCTCCCATCTCAAGACCCTCACGGCCCCCCTCCTGGACCCCCTGCAGTTTGCATACAGAGCCAACAGGTCTGTAGACGACGCCATCAACATGGCCCTACACTTCATCCTGCAGCATCTGGACTCCCCAGGAACCTACGCCAGGATCCTGTTTGTGGACTTCAGCTCTGCCTTCAACACCATCCTTCCAGACCATCTCCGAGGCAAGCTTTCCCAGATGAATGTGCCTGATCCCATCTGCCGGTGGATCACTGACTTCCTGACGGACAGGAAGCAGCACGTGAGGCTGGGAAAGAATGTCTCGGACTCCCGGACCATCAGCACTGGCTCCCCTCAGGGCTGTGTTCTTTCTCCTCTGCTCTTCTCCCTGTACACCAACTGCTGCACCTCCACCCACCAGTCTGTCAAGCTAATCAAGTTCGCAGATGACACCACCGTCATTGGGCTCATCTCGGACGGGGACGAGTCTGCCTACAGGAGGGAGGTTGAACGTTGTGAAGCAACCCCCGGGGCTACCCGCAACAGCAAGCCGCAGGAGGAGACGTTGCGAGCGGAGGCAGAAGAGAGGCAAGCGGGGAGGCCTGTGGGCACGGCTAAAGACTAGTCCATTTAAACCACCACTCCCGATCATATTCCTCTCCAACGCCCGTTCAATCCGTTACAAACTGGATGAAATACGACTGCAGATCGCCACTCGACGGACTTTTAACAACTGTTCGTGCATGATTTTCACTGAAACCTGGCTGGACAGCACCATTCCCGATGCGGCTATTGATCTAGCAGGCCGCACCGCCTATCGAGCCGACAGGTCTGCGGACTCGGGTAAGAAGACTGGCGGGGGGCTGTGCATCTATATTAACAACTTTTGGTGCACGAACGTCACGGTAACGGAAAGACTGTGCAGTACAGAGGTAGAACTGTTGGTGTTAAAGTGCCGTCCATTCTATCTCCCTCGGGAATTTTCTGCCGTTTACATCTGCGCTGTTTACATTCCACCAGATGCTAATGCTAAGCTAGCGTTAGCACAATTGAGCAGCAGCATCAATAACAGCCTGGTAGCACACCCGGACAGTGTCTTTATTGCGGCTGGGGATTTTAACCACGCGGACCTGAAATCTGTACTTCACAATTTCCACCGTAATGTGAAGTGTGCTACCAGAGGAGATAGAACGTTGGACCAGGTGTACACCAACATGGCGAATGCATACAGAGCCCAGGCTTATCCCCACCTGGGTCTGTCAGACCATCTCTCCCTTCTGCTACACCCAATATACACACAAAAGATCAAGAGCACTGGGATTACAACCAAAACCGTGAGAACATGGCCGCAGGATGCTATTCCGATGCTTCAGGACTGTTTCCACTGCACAGACTGGGATGTATTCAAGGTGCAGGACACTGACAATCGTGTCGCATTGGACAGTTACACCTCCACTGTCTTGGACTACATCTGTTTCTGTGTGGACAATGTAACAACTTGGAAACGATTCCGTGTGTTCCCTAATAATCCACCCTGGATGACACACGGAGTTCAACAACTTATTCGAACAAGGAACAACGCTTTCAAATCCGGGGACCAGGAGGCATACAGTGCTGCCAGGGCCAACCTGAGAAGAGGCATCAAGACTGCCAAGCAGCAGCACAGGAGGCGTATCGAGGCCAGGTTTGAGAACAACACAAACCCAAGGCAGGTCTGGGAGGGCATCAGGGCTATCACGGACTACAAAAGGAGAACACCATCACCCTCAGCCGACAGTTCTACTCTGGCTGAGGATCTAAATCTCTTTTATGCCCGTTTTGATAGGGAGAACACCGACCCTGTCCTGTCCCCTCTACTGACTACATTGCCCTGGTGTGGTTTCTTGAGTTATGGCTAAAAAAACCATCTGTTTTGCCGTTTTATGATAAGGCACTTACCTCCTATTACCATGCGTTTTGCGCGCAACCCATTGTCTCTCGCAACTCTCTGGTCCTTGTCCGTCCTTCTCCCCCTTTCAACTCCGACAAAGTGCTGCTCCCAGATTGCTCTAGCTTGAGCCAATCCAATGCGCCTCCGAAGTACGCGTAGTTATCCGCAGCAAGCTATTCAACGCCTAAGGAAAGTGCCGGGGGTTAGGTTTAATTCCCGGTGGATTCTAAATTTCCTGGCCCAGATAGGGTGGTAAATGGTTGAAGTATGAATAGATTTGGTCGTTCGTTTCTTACGGGTGCCCCGATGAGGGGTTAGGCCGGGGGTCATGAGCCTAAAAAAATGTACGACATTGCTGTTGTCACCCCCTGCTCCCCCGGAAACATGTATCGGTGATCAAGACTGCGCGCGGAGAGTTTCCAGCACCCCATGCACCCCTGCGGACGGTATCAAGGTGTCACCATACGCTAAGTAAGTGAAATGAACACTACTGGCGTTGTTTCCTTTCATGTACATCCTGT
>NW_024582713.1:0-1172 GCF_018398535.1 Haplochromis burtoni
CAGCATAAGGACTGTCCTAATGACTACTGTTATGTTTCCTTGTGTATCACATTAAAACCACTGTATTCAATTTTATTATAGAATATTTACAATGTAAAATTGCATCAACTGCTGTGTTTGGGATCATTTCTTGGTTTGCATATTTTTTTGGGGGAATTTGCATCTAAAAAGAAAAAAGTTAAAACTGAAAAATCACAAGTATTTTTTAAATGGTCAAAAATATATTAATCAAGAAATTAGTCTTATTTGTTTCCTGAACAAAATGTTGTTAAACATTGTTTAACAACATTTTCTTGTGACCAATATAATTCATCTAAAGTGCTGTTATTTATGTCTAAGACTGAGTTAATGCATGGATGTTTTCATACTTACGATAGACACTGACTGCTATGATGCCCATCACCAAAATTATACAAAGCGTGCCCAAACAACAAGCCAACTGCTGATAGTGGCGACATCTGCTGTTTGATTTCTTGTCAGACAAGAATTCTGCAGGGGCTAAACAGATAGAAATGCAGTTAAGTCCATAAATATTTTGACAGAGACAACTTTTTTTTCTCATTTTAGTTCTGTACATTATCACAGTGAATTTTAAATGAAACAACCCAGATGCAGTTGATGTGCAGACTTCCAGCTTTAATCAGTGGGTTGAACAAAAAGATTGCATAACAATTTGAGGAACTAAAGCATGTGGAGGCAAATTTCTTTTCTCATGTATTAATCACATATTTTAACATATCACATTAGTTATAGTAATATCACTTTCTCACTTTACCATAGTAAGAGCACTCCTATCACCAGTTTGCATGCATGTGGAATGTTAACACAGAGAAGCCATTGTAATGGGAGATGTTAAACACATAGTGGGACTCCTCCTTATCAGGAATGTATAT
Organism: Haplochromis burtoni; assembly: GCF_018398535.1. Taxonomy (NCBI): domain Eukaryota; kingdom Metazoa; phylum Chordata; class Actinopteri; order Cichliformes; family Cichlidae; genus Haplochromis; species Haplochromis burtoni. The sequence continues at coordinate 894 of NW_024582713.1, forward strand.
CCATAGGTGACAGCCAAACAGAAAACAAGGTCATAATTCTCTCTGTGAGGGAGAAGGTATAGCCCCCCTGTGAGAGGGGCCAACATGGAAGAGTTTGTGGAATGTTCTTTGTCTGTGTCTCTGTATATAAGATGTAAGGGCGGTGGCCACAATTCAGAGATGGTCCTAGTGTTTCACTGGGATGCTCTCTCCACATTGCAATGGCACTGGGTGTGTTGCAGGTTATTGTTACATTTTCCATAACAAGCATTTTTGACCCAAGTTTAAAAGTAATTGGAC
>NW_024582713.1:2974-57984 GCF_018398535.1 Haplochromis burtoni
ACAGTCTTTCTGTTTGGTTTTTTGTGACTCGTAGACAGAGAAGAGTATTGTATTTGAACCACAGGGCATAAATGAGAGAAGCTGTTTTTCCCCCCGAGTCTGTTTCTAACACCAACTTCTGCTTTTGGCTTTGAATGTAATTTGCATACATGTCTGGCTGCAAGAACCTCAAACACTTTACAGTGTGATGAAAAGATAATACTATTACTGTGAGCAGTGAATATGTTGTGAACCGATGGCTAGTGTGTACCTTAGACTTTAAATGTTAATTTACTATAAACTGTGAAGCAAAATAATTCAATTTATTGTACCTCAGTGCTGTTTTTTAGGAGTTTTTTTTCCAACTTGGCCCATAGACTATATGTTTCTATCTGTAGTTTGGCCCAAGGGTTAGGGTCTTTGGCATCGGCCTAATTATGGTTTCTTGTAGATGGTGTAGAGGTGGGACCAAGTCATTGTTTTGCAAGTCTCAAGTCTATATCCTCAAGTCACGAGTCAAGTCTCAAGTAAAGTCAGGCAAGTCAGAGTCTTAAGTCAAGACAGACTACTTTCAAGTCAAGTCCCAAGTCCTAAACTTTGAATTTCAAGTCCTTTCAAGTCTTTTTTTTAAACAATGTTGCAGTTATATGTTAAATGTAAATAATAGACCATGTGTTCTTTTTTAAATCTGTATTTATCTCAACAACTGATGAAACAAGTGAACTTACAAAATATGCACAAACTAATTCTGAAGTTGCACCTTTATAATGTACAGCTCAATTAAACTTTGCTGCAAGAATAGTCTTCCTCTAAATTACAAATTCACAGAATAAACATTCAGTGAAAAATGCAAAAGCAGAACTTCCTGTTGAAAAAAAAAGTGCTGCAATTTCCTTATTTACAAAACAATGAACCATCGCAGTAAATTTAGTGCAGTGTGATTAGCTTAGCCTCTCTCTCTCATCTAGTCTGTCACAGGTGTGAACATGTGTTTGTATGTGTCCATGTGTGAGTGACAGAGGAAAAAACCCAAAAACATTATATATGTATATATATATATAAATATATATATATATGTAAATGAACGATGAACAAGAATGTGCACTTTAAGTTATTTCAGTTAACTATTCTGCACTGCATTTGCAAAAGACCAAATTGGCCAAAAGTCTGTCAGTCATTTGTACACGATGAGGCCATAGAATGATGCCACCATAGCTGAAAACTCGCTCCACAGGAGCACTACATGCAGGTACTGCCAAAACTCTGGTGGCCACATGAAACAGAAAAGGAAGAGTCTGCATGTTCATTGCCCAGAACAAGGGGACGTTCTGTCCATCAGCAATATCCAGGTAGTGACTTAGCTGTAGAGCTGGACTCTTCCCCACATCTTTCTTCTGCCTCTTACAGTAAGCAGCAAAGAGTCCTCCATCTTCACAGTCCTCTTGATGTTCCTCACCAGGAGTCACAGGTTTCTCTGACTTTGCAGGATCTGCAGCATCTTGCAGAATCAGATCTGGCAAAACAAATTAACAACAGCAAAAGAGTCTTTCTTACAATTTTAGACAAAAAAATACAGAAAAAAATATACACTGTATTCAATCTTTACCTTTAGCTTTTTGTGTCACCTCTGTCTTTATGTCACAACTGCCCAACACATGGTGTTCCACCCACAACAGAGAAAATGCTGGATCCAAAGCAGCTACTTTAAGGTACACTGGATCTGAAAAGGGGGCAGTGATCCCATCTTCTGCTCTAGACATTCGCACACTGATAAAGAGTCCAAGAAATCTTTTGTTCAAAGATGCTTGGAGACTCCTGACCAGACCACTCAGGAAACAGACTTGAGGCTTCAGTTTCTCAAGGTGGTGATTGAGGGACAGCACAGATGGAACAACAACACTGATCGTGACTATTTTCCCACTTTGTGTCAAATCTGTTGCGTCTCCAAAAGGCTTCAAGATGTCCACCATCTCCTTCAACAGGGTCCACTCTCGTGTTGTGAATAATAACTCCTTGTGCCCAGCCATTTCAAGAACAGCGCAGAGTTTTAGATGTTCACATTGGAGAGCTGCATTTACTTGTCTCAGTGTTAAATTCCATTTTGTGATTACAGCAGCAGGGATCCCTTTCTGGTCACCTTCAAAAACATCTTTGAATGTTGTGCTTGTGTGCAGTAGAGAGCTGAGCTTAGATAACTTTGAAAGTGAAGGAGATGCCACTTTGGTCTCTGACAAACCATCTCTCACCACCAACTGAAGTGTGTGCGTGCAAACACTGCAGGCGCTGTGTCTTTGCCATAGCAGCACCTACTGTTTCCTGATCTTCCAAAGGTTAAATCGTGCCAGAGCTCTGGATCATCAAGATGATCACCGTCATCATCATCATGTTCCTCAGCTTGCTCAGTGGGGAAGCACACAGTGAATGCTCTCCACATATTGGCAGCATTGTCACTAATAATTTAGTCTTGTTTATCTTTGATGTTGTATTCATCACATATAGCTTCAAATTTCTCACAGATTCTTTCACCAGTGTGTAATCCTTTGAAGTGGTCAAAGGCCAGCAGTTTGGATTTCCGCTGCATCCTCTCTGTCTCTTTCTGTATCCAGTGCACAGTGATACCAAGGAAACCCCTCATCCTTCGGTCCGACCAAATGTCCACAGTGACTGAAACATGATCGGTCTCGCTCAACTGAGTTTTTAACATTGAACGTCTCTCAGCAGCGAGGTTCTCTGTTTTTGATGTAATTGTTCTGCAACATACCGGACTGTATTTTCTGTCAACTACTGTCAGAAAGTGCAGAAAATTCTTGTTTTCCACAATAGAAAGGGGCAGGTTGCAACCAATAATCAAGTCACTTAAGATCTCAAGATGCCAGCAACAAACCAAACCTAAACCTAGTGCAGCCCACTTAAAAACCATAAATACCAGCAGCCCACCCAAATCTTAAATCTTCATTCTAATCAAAAGAAAGAAAGTGATGTATTTTCCTGAAAAGTTTATTCAAAAACATAAACAACACAGGCTGTTGGTTATCAGTTGTTAATGTTATCTAGCCATATCACACAAACTTCAATGAAAGAACATTAAATTTAGGTCAGAATAATGAGTAACATCATAAACCAAACACCTGATATTAGCAGTTTTAATTTACTTTTACATAAATAAATAAATGTATATAAATCTATAACTGTACATGCTTGTGAGTTATTTCAAACTGAATTTCTTTTTTTACTGTGGCCCATCTGCAGTACTTTGGAAGCCCACCAAGGGGCCCCGGCCCACACTTTTTGGAATCACTCATCTACCTTAACTGGTTTGGACCCTCGTATGCTTTCAAAAGTGCTTTAATTCCTCTTAGCATTAATTGAATTCACATGTTAACATGTTCAGTTGCTGCTGTTTTGTCAGCTGCAAAAACAAACACTGCAATGGAAGAAAAGAATTCATAAAACTATAATTCAAGGAATTAGATTAGATTAGATTAAATTTGTCGAGATGAACAGAATCAACTTTTGGAGAGATTAAATTAGACACTGGAGGTGGCTGCTCTTTTTTTCTATAAAAAAACATAGTAAATTCACATGCACCTCAATAAACAATATTTTTTCTATGATTTTATGTTTGAAAAGAATTTCCATTATTCCCATCCTATCTCACTTTCTTGAGCCTAGTCTACACATACAGGCATGTGTATGATACAGTGAGAGGTATGATATTGTGTTTGGTTAGATGTGAGGACATTTATTGAATCAATGCTTGTGTCTGTTATTACTGTGGGTGACCTTGGTTCTTTGGTTCTGGGTTGTTACCTGCTCAATTGCAGATGGGTCACATGTTAAACCATTTATTTATAACCTCCAGGCTTTTAATAGATCAGATGTGCTTCGGTAAAACGTCAACTCGTTTTTCAGAATTAATTTTAGGAATCAAGCACATTTTAACAAGGTTACAGACGGTAACTGAAAACAAGGACCCGCAAGATTGTCTTGGCATTAAAACTATACAAAAATCATAAATCAGTCTTCACATTTTAATATTCTATTTATAAATTACATTAATTTTTTTTATTGATATTAACATCAATATTAATATAGTAGTTTCTGAATATCCAGTAGTCTTCTGAAGTATTTACTTTGCAGCATTCAAACAGACAAAGCTTTCTTCTTGCAGATCCATTGGTTCTTCTCATCACAGCTGACTGATTTAAATCCTTGGTTTTGGAGAGAGATTGCACAGTGACCATCAGAAGGAGATGACTGGTCGATCCAGGAGCTGAGGAAAGTAACAAATTTGCTCAAGGTTGATGGACACTTGTACATTGTAACTAATTTATTCCAAATTTGGCAAATATTTTAATTGTCTCTTACTTATTAGTCAGATTCCTTCCATCCAGCCACTTCCATTTCCCATCTTCAACTCTCAGGCCAATCCAGTATCCTTTGTTTTCATTATTTTTCCAACTCTTTTCACGAATAATTTTCTGAGAACAGAGGGGAAATGATCAGAGATATTTAAATACTTTGCTTAAACCGCTGACTGAGTTCAGATCTATTTAACTAAGTCTGTAATAAAGAGTCTCTCTGTGCTGTCATTACCATTTCTTCTTCATTAATTGCAACAGCCAAATCTGAAATCTTTCCTCTGCAGTCTTTTCGAGCTTCTTCCCAGGTTTTCCATTCACCTTGGTCAGTATTATTAGTTGCATAGCAGCTGGAATTTAATTCCCAGCCCTTCTGACAAGCGTTACACTTTCTGTCTGCAAAGATGGAGATCAATTAATAAACATCACTGCATATTGCTGTTAAATTTGGTATTATTGTAGGTAATGTAATTGGAACATACTGTTATTTTCTCGGGGACAGTAGGCATCAATGCTCCACTGAGCTCGACTAACATTGAGCTCATCCCATGGTGTCGTCATCTGTTGCGTTTGTTCTGTTAGGTTTTTCTTCTCTGCCTCCAGGTCCTCATTCTGAGTCTTCAGCTCCTCATTTTTCCCTTTAAGTTTCTGGTTTTCTGCAGTCAGGTTTGTCACCTCTTTATCTAAGACATTAAAGACTTGAGTCAGGTTGTTCATCTGGAGTGTGAGCTTGCTTTGGTTCCTCTTCAAGTCTTCATTGTCTGAGCTGAGTTGGTTGTTGAGTTTTGTCAGGTTATGATTGACAGCATTTAAAGTTGTTTGGTTTTCTTTCAGTTGGTTCAGCTCAGTTTCATCAGTCTCATAAATTAATGTGACATCTGCAAAATTAAAATTAGTTTTTTAGAATATGGTGGATCTCAATTTATTTATTTATTCATTTATTATCATTTTACTACTGTTTAAAGTATTTCCTCTTCTGTTCTAATTAAACGTTTTTAGTTTAGTCTTTTTTAGATTTATTTAAATCTTTTAGTATGAATTAAATCCACTCAGATAATAAAAAGTATAAAATGCATTTTTGTTGGGAATTCATTTTTTAAATGCAGAGTCCACAGCTACATTGGTTGTGTCACCAGTTACAGCATAAAGACTTCCCCTATGACTGCTGTTGTATTTCCTTGTGTATCACCTCACCTTAAAACCAATTATGTTACTATAGAACATTTCCAATGTCAAATAACAGCTTTGTTTGGGATAATTGTATCTTTAGATACATTTTGAAACATTAAATTGAATTAAATGAAACATAAATTGTAAAATATTGTTTAGCATAATTTTCTGTGAAATTTCTTGCTAACAGATCTGCAAAATCAGAAAGAGAAAGTACCATAAGTGTGACTATTGTATGAATGTTTTCATACTTACGGTAGACACTGACTGCTATGATGCCCAATGCCAAAATTATACAAAGCGTGCCCAAACAACAAGCCAACTGCTGATAGTGGCGACATCTCCGGTTTGATTTCTTGTCGGGCAAGAATTCTGCAGAAGCTAAACAACAGATAGAAATATATAAGTTTAGCTTTCTGAATAATTTTAAGTTTTATAAGTTTTATAAGTTTTATTCAAAGTTACAATTTGGTTTTGTTTTGTTTCCTTTTGTCTCACTGTCTCACAGCAGAAAAATACAAATCGCAAAGGTTTTGATGAGGCTATCTAGAAAATTTTCTGTAATTCATATGAGGCAATCAAACTGTTAAAAGCACTTGTTTTTAGACTTTAAAAACAGAATAGTTAGCTTTTAATAATGCACTTCATAAGCACTTAATGCTAACTCAAAATCTCAAGTTTGTCAGACAAATAGGCTGACACTTCCTCATTCTTTAAGGAGTTGGACTTGATTATCACTTCTTACATATGTAACAACAAGAATCCTAGAATCTCAAAACTACATCTACATAAATCCAAATTGAAGGGAGGTCTGAGTTTACCAATATTCAAACATTATTATTGGGCTTCAAATGTACAAGTGCTGACCTTCTGGCACCAGACATTCCCATCATTTAATCAGCTTAGGCATTTTGTCCAACTTAACACAACTTTTTTAATGTGCTCCTGAGCCCTCCTTATTCCAAACATCTGATTTCTACAATTGTACATTTGTTTGATGACAGTGTTGAGGCGTGGATTACGAGGGTAAGAGACGCTTGGAGGGATGAACTGGGTATAGAAATATTGGAATCAATGTGGGACAAGTGCTTATCCAAAATTAATTCCTGCCCTTTTAACAGTAGACATCAATTAATACAACTTAAAGTTGTCCATCAGCTACACTACTCCAAGGTTCGACTACACAAAATGTATTCTTCAACTTCCCCCATATGTGACAGATGTAAAATATCAGATAGAATACTGGCTCATGCTTTATGGCATTGTCCCTCATTAACTAATTTCTGGTCAAGCTTATTTGATTGGTACTCTAAAGCTTACGGAATCTTTGTCTTGCAGTTTTTGGTTGCATACATTCCAGAACTATTCCTGCAACTACGCGGGTACCAGTCGATCTTGGAATGATGGTTGCGAAAAGACTTATCCCAAAGGAATGGAAGTCTGATGTTCCTCCCTCCTTCAATGTCTGGCTCAATTACATGCTATCAGTCATACAAATGGAAAATATTCGATACCTACAAACTTCTGCAGTAAATGTTTTCTCAAAATCCTGGACTCTGTTTTTTAATTACCTTGGGAAAGCCCTGGTTATATGAACATGTGTCATGGCGCTGTGGTTTCTCTGTTTGTTACAAATGCATGATATTTGATTTACTCTGGATACTGGTAGTTTTTATTATTACTGTGCTATTGCTTGTCTTCTTGCCCTGCCTTAGCACCTGAGCTGTATTTATTTGTTTGTTGATGGGGTTTTCTATATTGGAAAATTAAAATAAAATATTGCAAAAGAAATGTTTTCAGTTGCATGGGTTTTCATTTGACTACTCACCATTTGTGACAGGAGTTTGTTCTGTTGCCTTATTTTGCACCTTTACTTCATCATACAATGTTTTCCTTCCTTTTTAACTGAAAGGTTTAAAAATGAATTAGTAATCACAAGTTATCAAATAACAGGACATTCTAATGCTTATTTCATTATTTGGACTTAACATTACAGTATCTTTCATCCATGTTTTCCCCCCTGTCTTATAACTATTGCCTAAGAGGAAGAAAGGATCAACTGCCTTAAAAACCTTTAAATATGCTTCATTACATTCTTCTGAAATCTTTTTTCATTTTTTGGTCACATTGTATTCTTCGGTGCAGGTTGCTTAAACAGGAAGTGAAAATATTAGTGTGTGTCTTCACATCCATTATACTGAAAATATTACATAAATACCCTGAGTTGATTAATCTCTTTTTCTTTTGCTTTTTCTTTCTTTTCAAATGGACCAATATGGCAAGGCCGGGATGGTCCACTTGGTAGAGTGAATCCATTGGGCATCTTTCTTGGCCTTTAGACAACAATTCTGATGGCAAAAGAACCAGGCGGGGGAAAAAGAAGAAATGCTTTCACGTTTTTCATTTGACTACTCACCATTTGTGACAGGAGTTTGTTCTGTTGCCTTATTTTGCACCTTTACTTCATCATACACTGTTTCCTCCTTTTTAACTGAAAGGTTTAAAAATGAATTAGTAATCACAAGTTATCAAATAACAGGACATTCTAATGCTTATTTCATTATTTGGACTTAACATTACAGTATCTTTCATCCATGTTTTCCCCCCTGTCTTATAACTATTGCCTAAGAGGAAGAAAGGATCAACTGCCTTAAAAACCTTTAAATATGCTTCATTACATTCTTCTGAAATCTTTTTTCATTTTTTGGTCACATTGTATTCTTCGGTGCAGGTTGCTTAAACAGGAAGTGAAAATAATAGTGTGTGTCTTCACATCCATTATACTGAAAAGACTACACAAGTACTCTGAGTTTATGAATCTCTTTTTCTTTACGCAGTGCATTTGAAAGGCTTAACTTACCTTCTGATCTTTGTTGTTGGCTAGGTTTAAATACAACTGATGAGTAGTTAACCTCGTCCTCTGCCATCCTTACAGTCTTTCTGTTTGGTTTTTTGTGACTCGTAGACAGAGAAGAGTATTGTATTTGAACCACAGGGCATACATGAGAGAAGTTGTTTTTTCCTGAGTTATGTTAAGTCTGTTTGTAACACCAACTTCTGCTTTTGGCTTTAAATGTAATTTGCATACATGTCTGGCTGGAAGAACCTCAAACACTTTACAGTGTGATGAAAAGATAATACTATTACTGTGAGCGGTGAATATGTTGTGAACAGATACCTAATGTGTACCTTAGACTTAAAATTTTGATTTTATATAAACTGTGAAGCAAAACAATTCAATTTATCGTCCCTCTGTGCTGTTATTAGTAGATTTATTTCCAACTTGGCCCATAGACTATATGTTTCTTCCTGTGGTTCGGCCCAAGAAATTTTTTTCTGGCATCGGCCTAATTATGATTTCTTGTAGATGGTGACAGGCTCTCACTATTTTGTAGCTGTAGAAGTTCATAGTTACCAAACCAAAGCTTGATTCAACTTTTGCTTACACACACATTTTATCTTTGATCTTCCTTGTTCCATAATAAGGTTATGGATTTCATAAGCTCATATTATTTTTGCATTATCAGGGTTAACGATTCATATACGTCACTGTGAATTTAGTCAGATTTATTTAAAGAAAAATGTGTATTAACTGTTGGTTAGGGTTTTCAAGATCACTTGTTTCAGTCTGCTTAATACTGTGAAGTCTAAACTAAAAACGTATTGACACTGAGTCCTTTAAAGGTTTAAATTCCTGATAAAGTGGGATACAGAGGAGAGGGAAGTATGGAAGGTTCCATGGCTCAGCTCAAATTCAGCTGGAAAAAAGTGCCAGTGGTGAAAGAGTTAATTTTATAAATTAGATCACTGCTTCTCTCTCTGCCCTTTCACTGCTATATCCACCCCTGCTACTCCAACCCTCTATCTCATTTCATATCTGCTTTCCTTCATCCCACTTAGTCACTCCATCCATCTTCCTCTCCTCTCCCCTCCCCTCCTCTCCCTTTCCAGCCTTGAGTCTCCTCCCTCTCCACCCCCCTCCCCTTTTGTCCATGTGCCCGGCCCCTTCATTAAGCCTAGTATGAAAGGAAACCCTCTTGCAGACAGTCACATTTCAGGGGTCTCCTAGAAGCCTCACTCTCACGCTGTCTCAGGCCTGGATACAGGGATATAGTCAGTTGCCAATTTCTAATCAGCATACCTTTGAGTGAGGCTTCAGTTTTTCATATCTCTTATTTTTAACACTGACATGGAGCGCCACAGTTTACAAAGGACCACCCACACCAACCACCTGGGTGAAGAGAAGCAGCAGATGCTGAACCTAAATCGACGACTCGGGACCTACCTGAACCGAGTTAAACTCCTAGAGGAGGAAAACATGCTGCTTGCAAAGGAGATACAAGCTATGAGACACAATAATCAAGGTGCTTTGACACGCAGAAGAGGCCTGGAGGAAGAGTTGCGGCAGGCAAGACTGGAAGTAGATGCAGTCTGGAGAGATAGGGTCCTCACAGAGCTGGAAGTTGGCAAGTTGACTGAGGAACTTCAAGCGCTGGACTTGTGGAGACAGAGGGAGGCTGAAGAAAAAGTGAAGGCCAAGACAAAGCTGGAGCAAAGCAGGAAGGAGTTGGAGGAGGAACAGAGGGCACAGATTTGGCTTAGAGAGAAAGTCAACCAGCTGGAGCATGAGATGAGACTCCTGATCCAAACACATGGGGAGGATGTAGCCCACCTGGAAGCCACACTGACCCATTCTAGAGCTACATTATCTTACACATTTTCTCAAAAGGGCAACCATACACCGAATCTCCTTCAGCTGGGGCATGAATACTCTCAGAGTGCCACCACAGCATGGCAGGAGGCAGCAGATGCTTATCAGGACCAGCTGACTCGGTTAGAGGAGTCACTTAACCAGGCCAGGAGCCGTTTGACCCAAGTGGGCCAGGAGAAACGTGAGAGCCAGCTGAAGCTCCAAACCCTGGAGAAGGAGATCATCTCAGCTCAGGAAATCAGACAGCATCTGGAGAAAACTGTTGCCCAGCAGACAGACAAATACAGCCAAGAGATGCAGCAGCTCCAGGTGAGTGAAACAATCCATACATGTTGGGATGCAACAGTTATTACAACAGTTGCAATAGTTGAATGTACATGATATTCAATCCAATTATTACCCTTTGAAACTGAAAATTGTTCCGCATATTCACACATTAGGCAACTTCTGACTGGTTGGAAAAGAATGCCAACAAAATCATTGGGTGTTGGTTGTGAAATATGCAATAAGTCATTGTGGTTAATGTCACAGTGTAAGATAACAAATGGACAAAGCACAGTGGAATTTGAACATGTGACTCGTGACAGCTGGACAAAATAGAGTCTGTGGATATCTACTGTCACTACATTTGACTAGCCATGTCCTAAGAGATCAAATACTCAGTAAAAAGAACAAGAATACTAGATACATTTTATTTGAATATAGATTTTCCTGGAAATATTCAAGGCCTCCAGCAAAATACGCAAGAAGCTCCACTAAAGGCTTTTGGAAGCATTTATGAGTCCTCTCCCCCCCAAGGGATTTTGCTCCCTTGGCATCCACATTTAATATGCTGATGAAATGAACACATTTGGTTATGAAAGCAACTGGGGGCTACATATTTATAGGCTGGGGTTGATGGGATTAGTTCTGGGTCACAGTTAGGTCTGAGGGGTGAAGCACCCACACTAAATACTTTTTATGGCATTTTTTTTCTCCCACTGAGGTCCCAGATCACTAGCAGGCAGTTATATCGCTTGTAACAGTGTGTAAATCTAAAAGCACTCTAGTGTGATAAGTAAAACAGGTTGAATAACTTAGATGCAGTAATAATAAAAGCCTGTAAACAACCCACCACATATAACAAGCAAAAGAACAAGGAGATTTATTCCTGCTTAATATAGCACAACACTGAATTCTTTTCCAATGCTTTTTTTAACCTCTTCCTTTTCCTCTTCTGCTTCCTGTTTTGGCAGGAGCACTTGGAGTCCTTAGAGGTGGAGAAGCATGAGCTTGGTCAACAGATCGATCATATCATAATGGAGAACCGAGGCCTGACGCAGCTGAAAATGTCTCTAGGTCTCGAAGTAGCAACATACAGGTACACTGAACTGCCTGTTGCACTGTCAATTCTAAAGCACCCTTAACACTTATTTTTCTACCTGATAGAAGAAGTAGAAGCTAAAGTGTACTTTACCTTAGAATTTTTTTTACTATTTTTTTCACGAGTGTGTAATGTATCAAAAAAAATGGGTTACTTTGCACATGGAGTATCTTTCAAAGTGAAATAAAGTTTGTCTTGTGTGCTTCAGTAACAGAATATAAGATTAGTGGTTACAAAATTATCATATTTATCTCTGTCAAATTTATTGTGAGTCATTATTTCATTAGCAGTACTACCTGATTTCGCAATGCCACTATTGCATGAGGTTCACACAGTTTGCAGAAGGTCTTCTGTTTTATTTATTAATAAAGAGACTGTCTAATGCTGTGTCTGCCAGCCCCCCCTTTCTTCTGTATTATCTGTGGCTGAAGATGCTTCATGCTCTTTGTGATTTAAAATGAAACATTAGACTGATCTGCATACGTTTTCTATTTAAAGAAGTCGGCCTGTGCATTGACTTAGACGTCCCGTATCCAGGTTGCTGTTATATAGCATCAGTGCTTTACAGTGCAATGTAAAAACTATATTGCTTCACCAGGTAGGGTGATCTGAAACACTGAGCTGCTTGATGTCAGACAGTTGGGGCTGCACCTTGCAGTTGATTTTGACTTGCTTAGAGGCAAGTGCAGCTTCATGTGTTTTTGATAGGTGTTCGAAGAATCTCACTAAATGGCTAAATTATCATATTTCCAAAATCAGTTTTCAGAAAGAGTCTTTGTCTGTAAATTGGTTATTAATGCACAAAACAATTAGTGTTTTTGCTTTCCTGCAAAACTAAGAATGAACCAAACTGACGTGGAAAAAATATGATTTAAAGATTTACTTAAATAGGTTTTGAATTGCAAACTGACTCAAACTCCACATGCATACAGCTTAGCTATTAGCTCAGTTTACCATGTAAACTATGAGTTGCATGATTGATTTAACCCACTTAGAAGCTCAGTAACAGGGTATATGTTGTCTCTTCCAGTAGTTAAAGAAACTGACAAAGGAAAAGATGCCCGCGGAGGGAGCAGCCTGTCTGGAAGGTCATTTCTTTGAAGCAGCAGCCTCTGTTGCCTTGAACTGAGTAACTTATCCATTATGAAGCTCTATAGCCCACATCCCCACCCCACCCTCAAAATATTGACCCTCACCCTGTAGTGAGAAGCTACCAATTTCTCAGCTATGGGAGTCTAGAATTACAGCGTAGGGGAGCAGATGAAGAAAGGACATTACTAGAGGACAAATCTGAATGTCATTTATACCATGTTCAATTGTGATTCTATGCCAAAAAGAAGAAATTATTTTGTAATAGAGCTAATTATTTAAGTATGTGTTGGAATGGAAACAACAGTGATCCAAACATGAGAATGGAAACAGTTGTATTAGTGCTGCATGGGCTGCTTGTAAAATCTGCTGTCATCGTATGTGTGTTCATGAGAGTCCCCCCTGTTGTTGTGTATGTGAGGAGGTTTGTGCACTGCAGATGGCTCCTCAATGGCACTGCCTTTCCTTCATTACCATAACAACAGACCTCAGTCTTTTCTTTCTGCTTGAGAACAGCTAGAGTCTCCCTTCGCTCCTCTTCCCACCCACAGCTCAATGTGCAGCATCATGTTTGCATCCTCCAAATCTTATCCGGGAACCTCAGGACGTAATTGTGTCTTGTTGTCCATCTCCACAGAGCTTTGCTGGATGGTGAAAGCCTGAGGGGAGACGTGTCTGTGTTAAATCAGCCAAGAAACATTTCCATCACAGGTAATTAAAGTAAACTGTATTAACACATCCGCAGCATCATCACCACGGATTTTACCTCTGGCTTGTTTAGAACCACAGCATGTCACATTAATCCTCTTGCTTTTGTCCACTCTTCTTACTACTTTAAAACTCATCCTTTCTCAAAGTATAGCTGAAATTATTCTAAGTAAAGGCTCCTCAGAGAGGGAGACATGTTTGATTCAGTTGTAATCGCGTTAGTCTCACTGGAGACTGGTGCTGGTGGGGGGGGGGGCTTGACTAAAAGGGCTGAGGTAGGCACTTTGGGTCTTGTAATGCAAGCCAGCTATGACAGTCCCCAAAGGTTATTGAGCCATATGGCTTTGCTTTCCAGTAACTTAGACAGCAGAGAAAGGAAACTGCGATCAATATCTCCCCATTAGTGTCCAAACCCGGTTGACAACACACAATACACATTTAATGACGCATTGTAGATGCCAGTTTTCCTCAGAACAGTACACACACTGACTAATGTTTTGTGGAGATACCTCAGCATGTAGAAAAACTGTCAGGATTAAAGGATTAGGTTAGTAACATTTAAATGACACGTGTTGAAATGATTGTTGTACATCATTATTATTACAGTAGCTAAGGTCATTGTGTATTCATGAGCTGCGCTCTTGTCTTCCACAGATGCAGTTTTCAGTTCTCAAGGGGTTAAAAAGAATTACCAGACTCAGCTGTCTGCTAACCGCAAAACCACTTCTCTCTCATCAATTCGCAGCATAGCAGAACCAACAGTAATGTCTACCACTCTATTTTTAAGTAGAAAACCTGTAATGTCAAATGAAACACCAAAGACTTCAGAGAAATGTCCTGATGCAAGAAAGGCAGAAACATGGGAAACCCCTTATCCAAAAATAATGCAGGATGGAGCTGTTGAAAATTTCAGACCACAGGAAGTTTGTGAAAAAGTCACGTATGCTGAGCCTTTGTCGCCTCCTAATGAGCCAGAAACTAATGCTAAAGCACCATCAGGGGACGAGGAAGCAGACTGGAACGATGTTGATGTTAAATGCTCTGATGAAAGGCCAATTGTTGAGTCAGTTGTCAGTTGTCAGGTTGAATCTACCCTCAGCACTGAGCAATCCTTTAATGATGAAGTTGGCCGTCACCAGTTTACAGCACCCAGATATACACCATATCATGCAAATTTGAAAGAAGAGCCCAGCAGTTTCCCAGATGAGTCTGATGAGGATGTAGCTTTGTTAGGGGAAGCTGAAGAGCAATATAAGCAACAGGATCCACTTGATGCATGTGTAAGGGAAGTGTGTACAGGCAAAGATACAGGGCATATTCAAGAAGAGAGTTCAGATTCTGAAACAGAGGCAGTGCTCGAACCGACACCCGAATCCAGGCCTAGCAGCCCAGAATCTCAATGCGTTTTTAACCAAGCTGTTGATAAAAATTTAGATGAAAATGTTACAAATGATGTCGATCCAACTGAAATAAAACAAGAAATAAGTTGTTCTATGATAGAGACAAACCAAATGGATGTCGAAGATAAATTATACCCTGATGGAGAAGAGATGGATACATGGGATAGTGTAATAGAGAGGAAGACTGATGTAAAGAAAGACGATTGCATTGCAAATGATGAAGTAAAAGGACAACATGCTGAACCAGAGGAGGACATATCAGCAAGAGAACAAGTGAATGAGCAGAAAGGAAGCATTATGCAGGATTTTGCTACAGTTGTACAGCAAGGCAACATTATGACTTCTTCCCTGATTGACAAGCAAGCAGATGACCAAGAGCATGCATTAGAGCAAGAACTCGTTCCACTTCCTGATAATGAAGGAGATGATGATGATGAAGACTCTCAAAATGTTTCCATGTCTTGGAAGACTGAGGTGGAGGGTGACAGTTATGCTCAGGATAACACTCTGGCTGATACTCGTCCTCTGATCCGATACAAAAGCGATGAGACTGATGCCAACACTCAGGCGTCACACATGGATGAGAGTGAGTCCAGTGAAGGTGAGCAGGAAAAAAAGATCGGAGAGACAGGAACTGGAACGTGGAGTGAAAGCAAGGCAAAGAAATTTGGAACAATGGAAGATCTGTGTGAAGAAGTTGAGGGAGAAACAATGGATGATGAATATAATCTGAGTTACACTCATATCAAAGATGGGGATGATGATGACGGTACAACTGTAAGTGAGCGCGTTATCCAGGTGAATGATAAAGAAAGTGCAGAAGAAGGGATCAGAGATGGCCGTGAGGGACATTCAGATGAAGAAACTGAAGAACTAACAGAACACATGGTACCTGCAAATGTAGCCTATGACGAAGAGTTGGAAACGGACAAACTTGTGGAGCAGGAATTAGAAAATCTGTGCACAGACAGCTATAGTGCTCACTTTGCGCAGCAGCAAGACGGCGACCAACTGCTATACACGAATGACGAGTCTGACCGTGAGATAACAGAGGAAGAAGAAGACATGTCTTACTGTGAGACTGGAACAAAGGTGAACCATGAACTTGTATCTTCCACTACAATTATAGATCAAACTTCTGAAAACCCAAGTGTCAGTGATTTGGCGGATATGACGCATCACATAGACACTGTGGATGTAGAGGACATCCACTATGAAGATCAAGAAGTGAAAGATACCCCAGAGAAAAGAGAAGAAGAGGGTGGGCCTAATGTGTCCATGGTGACGCATGCTGATATAGCAGAAGATCAGTCTGGATTTAGCAAATTTATGAGCAGTCCTGAGATGGAAGAAATCAACAACTCAGTGGATCCAAATTCTGTGTTACTCGTGACAACAGATGAGGAAAATGTGCAGGATATGGCAGCTCAGGATGAGGTAAAAGATGCTTTCCCTCTTGAAGTTATCGGTCAGTCTCAAGAACAAGATGAGAGTGATAAAGATTGCCAGGAGCTTCCTGAAGCTGAATGGGAAGTTCTAGGAGACCCAAGAGAGGATTCTGAAGCCAGGGATGAGATTGAATATGATGATAAATGTCAAAAAGTGCCAGAAACCACAAACGAGGGTGATGTTATACACCAGGAGGAGCCCCTTGAGATTCCCAATGAAAGTACAGCTGATGAAAATGGTATTTTTAAGGCAAATGATCCAGCAAACAATGGGCTCAATGGTCTCTTTTCCTCTGGCATAAAGAGTGACTTCTGGGTGTCCTCCTTAGAGAGCGGTGCCACCGGTGAACCAGCTGATGCCTGCAATGAAGCAGCTGAGCAAACTAATGAGAATCTGGGATTTGTTGACAACCTAGTCTGGGAGATTACAAAAAACCAGAATGCCTTTAACGGCAAGTCCAGGGTGGATATTGAGTCAGCGCTCACTACTAAGAGCGAGCACGAACAAATGGATAAACAAGTGAAGCAGGTGTTGGGTAGAAATGTTAGCGAGGGGGAGTTGGTTCATTCTGAGGAGTCTGAAGCTGAAGCTGAATTGTGGTCATCTGGAGAGGAACCAGCATAAAATTGTGTGAAGTTTTAGATGTAGTGTTAGTCAAAAGTGTGTTTTCTTTAAAACCAAAGTTGTGCCTTGGTGCGCTCCTTAGTGACGCTAACCACCAATGTGCCAATTCTGTCTACAAACATACTGAGCATTTGCTGTGTTTCACGTTTTCCTCATTCCTAATTGTTTAAAGGTTTCAGTCAATTAGTGTGCATGCTGTGGAAAAAGATTGGGGGCTTTTGCATGAGGGAACGGCACGATGAAAGAACAAAGAATGTCATTTGAAAGTCAAAGCATTTATTGATTGTTTGCTAATCTGATTGTACTGACTAGTGGGAATCAATAATAGCAGAAGGGTAGAATTACTTGTCGAGCTACTATTCAAAGAAACGACAGGCAGCTAGTGTTTCTGTTAGTGAGTTATTTCATTTAACTAGACCAGAGTTGACTTGGTGCATGTTTTACACATGTAAAATGAATAACTGGTGGTAAAATGGCATAAATCAGTTTAGATAAGCAGATAGTTGTGTTTGTATTTGGCTGATCTCAAAGAATAAAGGTTTTTCCATTCATGAAAATATATAATACACTACGGTACAGTTCCAGTTCCAAAATAAACAATAGCTTCTAGACATTCTGTCTTGTTGTCTTTTTGAACTTATTTGCTTGCACAGTGCCCCTCATCCATGCATTTAATTCCACATCACAATGACATTTTTTACTGGTGTAAATATACTCCTACTTATCACTAGTAAAGGTTAAAGCTAAACTGAAATATTTTAATGGTCAAGTTTGTTTTTGGTAAACATTATTAACATCTTATT
Source organism: Haplochromis burtoni (assembly GCF_018398535.1). Classification (NCBI taxonomy): domain Eukaryota; kingdom Metazoa; phylum Chordata; class Actinopteri; order Cichliformes; family Cichlidae; genus Haplochromis; species Haplochromis burtoni. Next base: position 20,632 of record NW_024582713.1, read on the forward strand.
ACCGGTAGCCTTTTCCACACAACTCAGTTAGCACCTGAATTTATTAACTTTTTACACATTTTTACAGAACCTTGAAAGCCAAATTATTGCTTTAGAACAATAACATTTCATTTTACATGCCTGTCTTTTTTTACTCGTTATAGAACGACAGGGACAGTGTTCAGCTCTCTTTTGGTTGTCACATGTTTAGTTGAATATGTATAAAATCTTCCTGTAAGCTAGAATCCAACATGAGAAATTAAGCTTTTAATAACAAATAAATGACCAGTAGATTTTATTTGGGTTTAAATCAGATCAAACAAAAAGCTGTTTGATGTGAATGAGACAAGCCTCTCAAAAGTGCTGAACTTTTCCTTTAGAGTACAGCTGTATTCTTAAGAGAAGGTCAAGAAAAGCAGCTGCTTGCCACCTTCCAGCAACATCCATCTCCATTTCCTTTGGGGTTTGCATAGAAGAAGGGAGTAAAGCTCGTATGTGCCTGGACTTGGCAACAGCCCAGTTTTCACTGACCTCGAAGCAGGCGAGACAACAAAGCACCACCGAGGCTCTCCGCAAGCATGCAGCCATCCCATGAGGCGACCAGGGGAAAAGTACGAAAGAGAACAATGTATGACCTCATCTCCTCTCCTTCACAACCCCGCCCCCACTCCCCCTACCCCCCTCATGTCTTTCATTAGTCAGTTTACCGAACAATGATGGCTATTTCAGTGGGTGCTCGCCTCCTCACTGCCCATATCTGCCCAATGGGAGATTCAGTTAGGAAGGAAACTGCGGACGGTTGTATTCAGGATGACAAAGCTGAAGAGCTGGAATGGCATTACAGCAGCTGTCTGGCATGCTCCTATTCTCCACCCATCAATAGAGCTGTTCTACCAAAGACATTCTCTCTTCAGTCACTAAATAAAACTAGAAGAAATGTATTAATCTGTTAAGAGGAGAACAGCAAGAGCAACTACACATAAGCTGAGACATTCGCTAAATGGAGTTGATTTGGGCTTGTGTCCCATCTGTGCATTAATTTCACTTATTTCACTATTTCATTATTTGAGATCTGTTACAAAGCTATTCACATAGCATATAGTTTTTGCTATTTGATAACTACAAACCACATTATGTTTAATAATTAAAATGTGACATATTGGTATCTCCCCTTTTTAAATTTTGACATTGCACATATGCAAATGTCTGTGTAGTTAAAGTAAGCCTGTCTCTGTTTTCAGATTTGAAGAAACTTGGCACAAATCAGCGGTGACCACTATTCATCTTCGTGGTTGGATTTGTCTTTTGATGGCAGCATGAATCATTATATTCCTTGGCAGCTTAACATAGAAAAACCTTGTTGCTGAGGGTTAAACATACTGTCAACAACATGTGTATACTCCATTCCAAGTTTTGACTAACAAGCTCCCTAGTGATCACAATCTGGGCTACTAATGAAGTATTGTTGTGTTTGAGGTAAGTTATCAGCACAACTACAACATGTTTGGGTACCCCGCAGACCATAAGAAACACAAAATACTTTTAGAGCCAGTTGTGGTGGGTTTAATTTGTGCTGTGTTCCAGTTTCTTGCAAACTGAACCACAGGTACTTTCTCTGGATTTCTGCCATAATTTTATTCTCTAAAGGGCAACTACCTTAAAGGAATACATACAATTTGAGTGAAATTCTTTGTTAGTTTCAACACTGGTAACCAAAGGTCCAGCTGTGACCAATTATTGATTATTGGTCACTGTTGATTAACATGGGGGAGGTGTGTTTCTACAAATCCATTATAAGAGAATTGAACTCTTTGTGGTAGTACTTGCACACATGTGCCCCAGTTGTCATCTGCTAACCACCATCCATCTCCATTGATTTACTCTTGATTGGTATGAATAATGGAGGAGCCAGCTACAGAGCCAGACTGAGAAGGAAGAGGTTTCTCCCACTTCAGACCACCTTTACATCATGAAAGACATCATGGACATATGAGCCATATAGCCTAAGTAAACAGATGGTGCCAATGTTAAAGTCCAGCAAGAGATAAATCAACACTCATCCATTGTGTCACATGCAGCTGTCTTTAAAATAAATGCATGAGACACAAGCCAAAGAAATTCAAGTGTCTGTTTTCTGAGGTCATAAATTTGCTTTTCAAATTCAAACAATCAATTTAATATTGCTATTAGATATTGAACTATGCTATCTTTAATTTTATCCTTAATCAATCCCCCAAATGGAAAATGGTGATGTGCACAGAGCGTTAACTTGCATAGTATCAAAGGATGTCATCAATAATATCAATGAATAGTTTTTTTTCCTCTGGGGACCATAAATATAAGCACTGAATCTTGCTCAGTTGTGAGATGTCTTGCTGTGTTATTCAGTGCTGAATTAATTATCATAAAACAATGAAAAAGGTGAAACTGCTGGTTCAGATTCTCAACAGAGAATCTCTCACCCACTTTACATTTTAAACACTTTCTCTACGCAGTTGTTTTTTTTATTGTCACAAACTAAAGAAATATTTGTCCTGTTAACACTCAGGCCACTGACCTCATAACTGTAATTTATTAATGTGCTACAATAATTTAGAAACCAAAGCTAATTTGCTTGCAATTAGTCTTACCTGATCATCACATAAAACATAAACTAAACGCTTAAAACACAAATCCCCACACGTCTCTGACAAGCTTAAAACCCGACAACTGAATAAACAACAAAATCATGTTACCGTCAGCAGAGATGAGTTCCAGCATGAACTTCCTGTTAATTAACATATACAACAATGCCTGTATGCAAAATTTAAATGGTAAATGGACTAATTCTTATATATGATGTTATATAACATGTTTATACTCTGAGCACTCAAGGCTCTTTACACAATTTGCCTCATTGGAGAGCAGAATGGAGCAGCCAGGGATCAAACTACCAACCTTTAGTAGATGACCTGCTCCACCACCTGAGGTAAACCTACCCCACTTATACAAGCTAAAGTCATGCAAACCAACTCCTTAAACCCAAAATGCAAACTCAAGTTGAATGTTTTTAGCTGGGTGTGGTCAGTATTGTGCTGCTACTTCTTGTTACACTTCTGGAGATTAGACCATGCACACTATGTTAACTTTCTATGTTTTGTTACATTGACTAACTCATAAGACCCTCTAAAGCCAATATTATTAGTAAGTCATTAGGTTCTTGTTGCACTCCAATGATCTATTCTTTATCTCCTCTAAGTATTACACTTGTTTTTCATTTTCTCCACCTTGTTCCTCTAAAACAAATATTCCATATGCATCTCAACCCTGCTCTGTCCTGCCTAAACAGAAGCATCTATCTCTGTGTGGACAAGGCTTAAAGACTCTTGAGCATATTATATCACTATCATATCCTACCTATCAAACCATCAGGCTCCAGGCAGTGTTAAAATAGAACAGAAGTTGCACCGCGCTGTGCAATCTGCTGATGACAGCTGCAAGTTGCTTTAATAATCTAGGATGAATGAGACTGCAGGAATGACACAGGAATCAAAGCTCTAATCCTCCACGAGAACAATATTAGCAAAAGTTGTGACCTGTAGTTCTGAGTTCATATTCAGCTGGTTGAATAGTAGTAGAAGCTATTGTAGTCTTCACAAAATGACAGATTCAAATGTCCATTCACTTTTTAATAAAATTATATTAAATGCTTCAGAAACCATTTAATGTGATCTCATCTGATATTATACATATATACAAGAATTATACAGTCCTACAAATTACATCCATATCTCCATATTCATTTCATGTTTCTATGAGTTTATTATTAGATATTATAATATTTTATGTCCAGTTCAGCGTTAGGTGAATGAGGCGTAGGCAGAGGAGAGGTGGTTCAGTTCCTCTATTGATATAGCTTTGTGTGTTTCTGCCAGATGTCCACACAGTAATTCAGTTAGTGCGCAGAAATGAAGTTAGACTTTAGCTGCCCGACAGTCCACTCCCATAAACACAGAGACACATATAAGAGGTAAAGGGGAAGAAGCTGAGTCATAATTCTTTCACTTCTCATTTTCTGATCAACCTCAAATTACACTCTGAACACAAAATTTAAAAATCCCACGTATAGTTTTTTTTACTATACATATTCAAATCACACAGTGAACAGTAAGCTCTAGAAAGACATGATTACAGTCAGAAAATGGCTGCCTTCATGACTCAGCAGTAGGAAGTGGGGTGGTATGTCTCGCAGACAATGCCTGGACTGTCCAATATGACTTTTGACTGATCTGTCTGAGGGCGTGTGTGGTTATTATTAGCAGCCTCTTGAGCCAGGAGAATATGAGTCTATCTGAGACATGCACCTGATCATTGCAGTGGACAAGCCAGCTGAACGTGCCAGATGACAGCCTGCGGTCAGTTCAAGCAGTCCTGAGTTGGGTTGGTTGAGCAATTGTGTGGGTATCCCCTTTTTGTCTCACATACCCAACCAACTATTTAAATGTCTTTTTGTCCTGAAGCCCATTCGTAAGAAAAAAGGAATGCTACGACTAATTACAGACATCACTACTCTACCCCCTGACAGAAAAAGCAGGCTGTGATCTTCCTCTTTATCACTTTAGTGCTTGATAGTGTACCCCGAGATATTACCAGGATTGTTGGGCTGTACTGTACATTCACATAAAGAAACATTTTAAAAAACATATTTAAAAAGAGAGAGAGAAATATCCATATTGGGGTTTATAAAATACACATTTACTTGGTTTGTACAAGCATGGTACTATATAGCAGCAATATTAAATACTGGCATAGTTTCTTTAACACTTTGCTTGGTACAAATTTTTGATGATTTCATGTTAATGTGAACTAAAATCACCTTGTTGAATCTATGCCACAAATAATTAAAGGAATTCTAAAAGCAAAAGAGAATCCATCCCATTATTAGCAATGTGTACCTCATAAAGTGTCCAGGGAATGTAGCGATCTGTTGTGCAGACCTGTGCAGACTGGATTTCTTCAAAGTGTAGAACACTCAGGCTTTTCGAGTGAGGAACTACAGGTTTTGGCACTTCTGCGATTGCGTCATTTATCCCTCAGGTTTATTTCTTGAAAAGAAAATACTCAGAAAAAAGTTCATGTTGGCATGTTTTCACGTTGAAATCATTTGAATTCGTGGGCACATTGTGATCTACAGTTACATAGCTACATGCAAATGCTCCTGAAAGCAGCTGTGTAAGATGCTGCTATTCATCGAAAGTAGCTCCACATATTTGACCTGGCAGATTTTTATGCCAGATGCCTTTCCTGACACAATCCCCAAGGGAATTGGATCTCCTCTTGAGACTGAAGCAGGTGTGTTTTTGTTAGGCGAATGTGTGAATCCATACAGTATGGCGCCACCAAGTAGCATTATTGCTTTCCAGATACAGATGTTAACACAAATTGTTAACTGTGGGATATATATGTGCAAAGCAACAGCTGACTATGGATAATATAGACATGTGTAGAAACATTTATTTAGCTGTATTGTTAATTTCTGGCATTTGTTTCAAATATAATTTTATACGCTCATCACATCTTCAAGATGTACTTCCAATCGCACTTTTGAAAATCACTCTGCTGCACTCTCAGTTTGTAGGCTGCGAAATAAAAATAGACTTTAACACACTGGCAGGTAGAATGAGCTTGGGAAGGTGTGCGTCTAATTATTTCTCTTGTGTTTCTGAAGCTCATTAAAGTTGTCATACATTGTTTTTCCTGTAATCGCCAAATAATTATCCTTTGATACCACATACTGTAAAGCTTTGTTTACCCATCATCACAAAGCAATTATCTTTGATTTTGAGACATATGTTGAGATGAAGGAATAATTGCTTGTTATATTAAGATAATTGGACAAATTGTTTTCTTGCGATTTAACTCCAGGAAATCAGCATGTTGTTTTAGAAAGTCAAGTAAGTTCAAATGTACTAACATATTTTTAAAACCCTCTTTAGAAGTAGATTGCATCCACTAGGCAGGCTGCTTCTTATATTTAATGGTTAAAAACTTCAGCTCAGTGTTTAGTGTATTGTGCCACTTTTCTTGGAAACAGATGACTTCACTTTAAACACTAGACTGGAATCAACAGGGAGCAGGAAACCACCCTGCCAAATTGTTCTTAAGCACCATCCATCCATCTTCTTCCGCTTATCTAATTCAGGATTATGGCTGAGCTAGGGCCTGTCCCAGCTGTCATAGGGCAAGAGGTGGGGTACAGCTCGGACAGATCACCAGTCTATCACAGGGTTAACACAGAGAGACAGTCAACCATTGAGGCTCTCATTCACACATACAGCCTATTTAAAATCACTAATTAACTTAACATGGATGTCTTTGGACTCTGGGAGGAAGACAGAGTAGGTTTTCTATTCATGTATATATGCGATTAGTCTCAGATGGCTCAATATAAATAAAAGAAACTTTCTGAAACATTTAGCTTAATCTTTCCTTTATCATTGGGTTCAAATGTGGAAAAACCCCACAAAAGCTGTGAATATTTTTCCTTTGTGGAGCAGTCACACATCACATTTTATTGCTCTGCACTTAGTGGCAGTTACAGCACTGTGCAAAACTCTCAGGCCACCCCTCATTTCTCTATATTTAGCTTCCCCAGACTCAAATACTCTTGTATTTTTTCTAACTTTTGTACAGTACTGTAAGTCCATAAGTATTTTGAGAATGACACGCACTCTGTATACTGTCACATTGTTTTTAAAATGAGAACTTAAGATGTGTCTGAAACACAGACTTGTAGCTTTAATTTAACAGGTTTTAACAAAACTGTTGCATTAACTGTTTAGGTATTACAGCCATTGCTATGCAGACATCTACACTTAATCAGTCACTGATAACAAAGAAGTTTCATCCAAGTGTTAAAATCACTCCATATATTTAAAATCATATTGGTCTGTCCTGTTACTTTTAAGCCTCTGAAAACTGGAGACAAACACTAATACCAAACACTCTGGTGCCCTCTAGTGGTGGCAACACCACGATGCATCAAATCAGACTAAAAAAAAGGAGTCCAAATAAGTTACACAAACTCAAACTTTTTTCTGTAGGTCAACTTGTCTATTTAATATATAAAATACGGTAAAACATACGCAAAAAGGGGAGGGTAAGAGGGGACCAATGGATACTTTGGTACAATAACAAACACTTTTTTTTGTAAAAGCAGTATAGAATTTGTAATAACATATCAGTGCATACTTTATTTATGAAAATATACACAAATTGTATATCATTCTCCAAAAACAAAAACAAAATTATCTTTACAACAAAAAAGCAGACTAGCCGAACACAATATATTAGCTATAATTTATTTAAACTTTTTTTTCTTTAATTTCACTTTTTTTTTTTATGTAATCCTGTGTGATGTGTTTTTGTGTCAATATTACATTTTATTTCCTATAACATGATTCACACTTCTGTTGTTTTGAACGCCCATGCATTGACATAATTGTGTCTGGTCAGAAATAAGTTAGACGTGTCACGCTGCCCCACCCCCTTTAGACTCAGAGGTTTGTACATTGGACTCAAAGTTTTGCAGCATTGAAGCGATTTGTCGACTCAATCAGCGATTCCATCCACAGCCACACGTGGAAACTAATATCACTACTCGTGTGTTCCTTGTTACATGTCATAAAAATCGTGCAACATTAGTAACACCCTTGTTGAAGAAGAAAGAAAAATCCCAAAAAATGAAAACAAAAATATATTTATAGAATATTCTTATATAATAAAATAAAATTCCAAAGAAAACAAGAGGTCTAACCTACACAAAAAAACAAAAACAAAAAACAACAACAAAAAAAAAGAAAAGAAAATGCAGAAACCTATATCATCATGACAGCTACTATCAGTGTGGCTGTGGTAATGATGATAAGAATAATAATAACAATAATATCAATTGTCAGAGAACAATTAAAAACAGACTGTCACCAGCACAAATTAACACTGGAAAGTGAGTGAGACTTCTAAACATCATTGTACAGGAGCATATATCTCTCTTTCAGGGGGGGATGCAAGTTCTTAGAACGGCTTCTCAGCACGATTGTCTGTTGTGTGATTACAGCGACCCCTAGTGTTGTTCTAAAGAACATGTTAGGGCTTCACAAGGGCTCTCACCTGCCTGCTCACAAACAATCTCATTTCTTGGACGAAACATAAAAACTTTTTTTGTTTCTTTTTTTTCTTTTTTTGTTCGAAGCTCAGGGCACAACAGTCTTAACAGTCAAAGTGTTTACACTCTGGGGATTTATGTTAACTCTGCCAAGCACTCAGAAAAGCAATATTGACACTCAGACTTGTCACAGAAGATGAATGTGTGTGTGTGTGTGTGTGTGTGTGTGTGTGGGGGGGGGGGTGAGTGAGTGACAGACGGAGAAAAAGGAAATGAGAAATCACTGATGAACTGAAGGGCGGATGATGGCAGTAGTGTGTGAGATGAAGCTGCAAGTCGAATAGAGTTGGGAGGGGGGGTTGGTGGTGGTTGTGTTTCTCATGGAAATGACCCCAAAATAATTTGACTTGTCAATTCAGCGCTGACACCCGCTATCTGGACGGAGTAAACAGAAGAGGAGTGTGTAATGAAATGTGTGCGTGTGTTTGTTTGTCTGGGTGTAAGATTAAGCTTCCAGAGAGGAGGGGAAAAAAAAAACAAAAAACCAAGTGAGTGACAGGGGTGAGAGAGAGGTGACGAGGGCCTGCCCATGAGAAGGATGTGGTGGCTGGATGCGGTAAAACCTAAAGTCGACAAGTCTGCGTTGGATTTGGGAGGTAGTCATTAAAAGATCAAGAGTCATTCTGAAACCTCCGGCTTAGCGACGAACGACACCCAAACGCCAGTGCTTTTAACAAGCAAATGGACGGAGGCTGAGAGTGCTTTTAGGAAAAATAAATACATGAATTTGCACTTTTGACCACCATGTTTAAAAAGAAAAACCTAAATCAACCGTTGCCACCTTTATAGAGTAGAAAAATTACATCCTTCACTTCTCTTTTCCTTCATAGTCTTCTTAAACTCTCCATAATATAAAACTGCAGCCAACCAGTGACAGGCGAAGGAGAGATCCTTTAAATATAGAAACATGGCTTTTAATTGGAGGAGAAGGTAAACCTCTAAAAGGAGAAAAAAAAAAAAAAAAAAAAAGAGGGATCAGGGAAATCCTTGGCTTGCTTAATCATAAACTATCTATATGTATTTATTCTAGAGTTTGACTGATATGGTGGTAGCGGATAATAATCTTTTGCATCAAGTTGCACAAAATACCCAATATTTGGCAGTCGCTGCACGAGGAAAAATTCCAGTAAAGTTTAATTTAGCTAAATGATACAATAGGAATGGCATTTTTTTTGTTTTTTGTTTTTACTAATCTTTAGTTTTTAGCAGGTTTCAAATAAATGCTTCCATAAAAGATTCATTTGAAAGATGAAACTACATCAGCAATGACTTTGAAAGATTTACAATTAGTAACTGAATTTGATGTAGACAGTGCTACACAGCTATAAGAAAATTTCTGTTCCAATTTTTATACAACATAACTCTTTTGTTTGAAAAAAAAATGTAAACAACTCCTTAAATTGGACTTATGATCCTTTTCCTTGCTTTCTATCCAACGTATGCAGCTCACACTAAACATATCCGATCCTTTCAGCCCTAAATGTTCGATTTTTGTTTTCTACTCTTGGTTCTTTACAAAGCCAGTTGCAGCAGTCATTTGAGACACAAAGCACTGGCCATGGCCACCTACCTGCTATTCCAAGTCTTTTTCTTGTGAGGGGCAGGCAAATAGAAAAGAAAAAGTAGTTGGCTTAAAGGGAGAGGGGAGACTGCTTTCACAGAGTTGATAAACTGAGGGTCTGCAAAAAAGATATACAAGGATTTATTTGAACTGTGAGTCATGCAAAGCTACCCTGATAAACTTTAAGTTTGAAAATCTGGAGCTGGAAATGGGAATAACAAGTCTCATTTAAAAAACTGCTTCAATCTATTAACTTAATATATTGAATCTTGCAATTACTGAATTATTAATTTAATTAATTAAATTGCTCCAATTAGGCAACCACACTGAGACCCTTACTGTAGCTTGTAAATTACTTAAATTAAACTACATCAAAAGAGAATTTTGAGAAATAAATAAAAATTGCAATATGTTACATGTACCTGCCATTTTTAGGTTGTTATCCAGCCAAATACATCAGTCTAACTCTAGTGTGTGTGCGCTGTGCGTGCGTGTCAGAGGTGGGAGTTAAGGTAAAGTGCCCTCCATCAGCGACAGAGTCCTAATCATTGCTCACTCTAAACAGTCCGAGTCACCACGGCTACGTCTTCCCTTCCTGCCTCTACAACACCCTCTCTGGGCTCGTCCACATATTACACTTTATATACACACATAAATAATAATAATAATAATATAAAAGAGACAGATCCACTGAGAATCAATGTTTGTTTGTTTTTGTTTTTTTCCACTTCCTTAAGGGATATCCTGCCGAATATATAGTTTATATATACAATCCCTGTCGTCTGGTCTAGTCTCTTGCCCCAAATGCAGAGCTGCCCTTGCTACCGCCTGAAGCTGTTTAAATATATACTTGAATATGATTTTTTTTTTTAACCTTCAAAAGAAAAAAAAACCTTATCCCTGTCACACAAAAGCCACAAAGGTTACAGATTGCTTATATACATGGTACCTCACGATTCTCCTCTTTGAACATCAGCTATCTATTCAAAACATGAATTGCTCACAAAAATAATTTCACCTGTGTGCGTTGCAGGTGTGTGTTCAAGGATGAAATTGAAAGTGAAGATTTATCCAAATTCACTTGGTTTAAAAAAAAAAAAAAAAAAGCAAAAAAGAAAACAACCAGTTGAGGTAACAAACCCGTATACACACACACACACACGCACACAAACAAACCAAACACACACCTTTCTCAGCATCTGTAGTTGACACGATGTGGGCGAAACGAGGAGAATCTGCGTCATGTGTCGTTGAGCTGTGGCAGCTCGTCCCTGATTCAAAGAAAAGCAGTCTTTTACCTCGGCAACAAATCACGTTCCTCGTTTTACAGCTGGCCTGCATGGTTCTGATTAAATAAAGACCCCTGGTGGTTGCCATTCTTGTACAGGACCCAATGCCGGCCATGTTGATGGAGCCGCCGACTTGACTGAGAAGGGAGGCAAGTTATTCTTTTAGTGTCTTCATATTCAAAATGAATCCAAACTCTAAATGTCAACAGTCAAGACAGAGGGACAAAACTCCACGCTTTAAAAAAAAGAAAAGAAAGAAGAAGAAGAAGAAAAAAAAAAAGAGCAGAGCTGCTCCTCTTAGAAAACAAACAAAAATCTAGAGTGATAGCAATACAACTGTGGATGGGCGGATGTGTACATCGATGTGGACTCGTTGGTGGCACCGTTTTAATACAGCGCTGTCATATTTGATCAAAACCTACCAGACAGTAAAGATATGAAGGTGAGAGATTGCCACCAGCCGTGAATCATGGCAGGGGCATGCTGGGAAACCAAGTTTGGCTTGTCTGCGTTTCCAGAAACTGTCAAGAAGTCCATGTGGCCAAATTTAATCAGGCCACAGTTCCTAACCACCGCAGCCTGATTACAAACTCATTCACTTCTATCCGAATCCAGCTGAATGATGTGCAGCATGGTCTTTTTTTTTTTGATAAATAATTCCTGGTCTTGTTGGGTTTGGTGTATGTCAGTGAGAATACATTACAGTTCAAACGTGACTGCACATTGCCATACGAGTGAGTGTCCACATGTGCGAGTATGTTAGCATGCTTGTGTTGTGTATGTATCCATGTGAGGTTTACTGTGTAGACAGCAGGTTACTGGGTTGGTGGTGGGTGGATTTTGTCTGTGCGTATGCAATGTGGATATTGGGGCTGCTGGAGCTGGTGGGGCATGTACACAATCCACAAGTACACATCTCCATCCTCCATCTGTCCATCGATCCGTTTATGTGACCCAGGTGTCCAGTCTCATTCTCTTGACGTTGGTCCCATCCTGTTCTTGAGGCTCTGCTGATGAGGGCCGCAGAAGGACCATGGTGGGCTGCTGGGCTCCGGCGCCGACCTGGTGGTGATAATCCAGACCCCCACCTCGACCCTGGGTGCCATCGTCTCGGTCGCTGCCTTCATATGAGCTGCCGTTGCTGCTGAGACTGTCAACAGGTGAGCGGCCTTGGCCTCCCGCTTCAAGACGCAGAGTACCAGGGTAGGCGATGGACACCAGACCTTGTCCCTGGAGTTGACTCTGGCCCACTCCAACTCCAGCCACCCCACTGGTGGAGCTGGGAGTGCTGCGGTCACGGTTTGGTGAGACGGGTTCGGACTTGATATTGACATTGGGGTTTGTGTTGACTGTCAGCGCGGCACCCTGTACTCCCACTTGCCTGGAGAAATGACGGATAGAAGAAGAAAGAAAAGAACAAGAAGCATTATGTCAGTATGAAATTACACAACTACACGTATTATCCATCAAAAGTACATGAGAGCAGATCTTCATTAGACAAAAGTTTGCAGGGATGGAACACAGAGCTCAGCCAAAACTGTAAAAGAATGGTCGCTTTAAAATGAATGGATCAAAGAATTCAGTAAACATATGCTGGACTTGTAAAATGAAAAGCAGGATTTTCAAGCAAAAGGCACCCAGGTAACACTATACACTCGGAACACGAAGGCTTGAGTGGACTTAAGCACATGGAGAACAAAGACACAAAGAACAGATAAGGCTACATTAAAGCAAATTCAGTAAGCCATGCAGCTGAAACACTCGGATATTAGGTTTGATCCCATAAGGTCTACAGCTGAACATCATACTGGAGCATCAAAAAAGATACTCAAGTCATCATTCAGTGGATGCAAGTAGCTAAACAAGAACATCTGCATTTTGTATTTGCTCTGTTTTATATCTTTGTTTGTGATACAACAGCTATTAAAGGGCCTAAAGAACATGTTTCCTAAAATAAATGAAAGAATGACACATCACACATTTTGAAGGGTTTAAATATGATAAGAAGTACGACAGAAATCAAATATATTTTAGTTGTCATTTGCTAAAATTATGTTTATTAAAAAAAAACTGGGAAAATCTGTTGCAGTGTAAAAATCTAAAAATATTGGAATTTAAATGTTTTTACATGTCTATTTTAAAGTTATATTTTGTCTTTGCTGTACTTTGTATTTTATTCTTATGGGAAAATTTTAGGCACACCAAGGAGCAGTGCAAACCAAGACTACAATTAACACACAACCTCTAAGGCTTTTGGTTCAAGGTACTGGTCTTGGTTTGTTTTTTTTTTGTTTTTTTTTTTTAAAAACACTATACTGTTATACTATCCTGTCATACTTGATCTGGTAAGGTTGCTTTCCTCCATGCCTGGGCCACTTCCACAGCTCTTTAATGAGCAAATCTCCCTTTGTGCTTGTGGATTTTTATCTCCATCTGTCCATTTTTTCTGCCAGGTGCGCCCCTGATTCCTTCTCAGAAAGCAGCTAACTTTTACTTTCCCTTGTACTCAAAAGAGCATCTTTTTCACAAGGTCACAAATTACGCATCCTCCACTCTTCTATTCTGTTTTCGTGTGGAAGGTCACTGCCATGTTCGTTTTTAGCTGCATATGCCACAGAGCATCTTTCCCGGCCGATATGGTCCATGCTATGAGAGCGGCATCGGTATTATATTCAAATAGACAACTAAAGCAGCAGCGTGATCTTCCTTCCTTAATGGCTTTTTTTCATGCTGTCCATAATTTTTTTTTAGCATTAAAACCAAAATTTCTCTTGTGCTGTTCGTTCCCCCCGGAACATTTTAACATTATGTCACATTTGATTTGACTTGATTATTATTAGTTTACAAATCTATCAGCAGTTCTCTTAAACCTCCAAGTAGCGCCAACCAAGAGCGTCACAGTAGAGTGTAAATTATGCTCTATTGTTATATATGATAAATTGTATTCACTTGGTGTTTTGTAAGTTAGATCAGCATAAAAAGTATTTTCCAGATAAACAGAAAATATTTAGATTCACACGTGAAATGTTCACAGGTTTTCAAATGAACCAATCCACACCTAACTCCTTGACTGCGCTGCCCTAAGATCCTCAGGACAATTATATGCCAAAAAGCTTTCGTCTTTGTCACCATCTCTGCTTCTACCTGCCAAAACTCTTTGATCAGCACCACCTCACCCTCCTCCGCTGGCTGGAGGCTGAGTCGAACCTGTCACTGTGGCTGACACAGACTGTTGACGCTGCGCTGTGGCTCGCTCCTTTTAACGCCGTCGACATGATTTTTTGGATTGGGCTCGTTCTATCTTTCCCTCTCCTCCAGCTTGACATGGTGGATCTGAATTTGAAGCTCCCAATTACTGCGTTTCGCCCCTTGGGTGTGTTCTAATATGTCATATCATGAGCCATCTGCACCACTGTATCTCTAATATTCCCTCAATTACTGGCAGACTGAGAGGGGAATTTAAGATAGGACTCCTCCAGGCGATCTGGGTCCGTGGCACTCAAATGTGCTCGCTGTCTTCCTCTGTCTGACACACACTTAAAGTTGTGCACTCTTCCTGCCTTACATAAAAATGCTCCTTCCCTCCCATACTGTCTTACAAACACACCTACACACACACCTACACACACACACACACACAACGACACAAATCCCTTGGTAGGACGATGCTCACGCCGTCTCTCTCGTACCCACTTCATCAAACCTGCGTGTCGTGGCTCGGGACGGTACAGGTAGATGGATGATGGTGCCACAGGGGTGCCGTTGCTATGGCGAGTGAAAACGGCTGAGTCAACAGTCCAGTGACAGTGATGAAGGCGAGAGCGGCAGGCTACCCCCCGAGCACTAACAACACGGTGAGCACAGCCAGAAGCAGACACTTGGTTACAGTGCGGTTTGTTGAGCTGCAGCCGTGTTTCCCAAAATGCTCTGCTTTTCTCAGGATGAGAATTGGGAAGAAAAAAAAAAAAGTTTGTGTTTTCAAGAATTTTAACTCCAATCAGACTGTTAACCTGTGCGCTATCAATGAAATACTAGTCTATTAATACTGCTGATTTTTTTAAGGGGTGTTACAGATCAAGATCAGTTTACTAATCACGAGTAGGCCTACTCATCAGCTCAGCAGGAGCTTTTTCAGGACTGAGAAATTAGCCCTGGTGATGTAACAGTGATGCTATCAGTATTACTTGGGCTTAACAGAAACATTTTACAAACTGAAGTATAGAACGAAGGAATAAACAGGTACTGGCGTAGCTGGCCATGACTGTTTCTTGACTATTACTTTTGAGTTCAGCTTTCTAAATGGTGTTCTGCTGAGGATGTCCATTACTGAATCTTAGCTCCTCAGTTAGTAATTGCAAGCAGTTCCTTTGTCAGATTAGTTTAGTTGAACCATCTTGGTGGTACATTAAAAACAAAGGAAATATTATCTGCTTGACGCCATGATACTTTTGTTTCTTTCTTACTACTAACCACTGCTGTTTTGGAGTTAAAGTACCAAAAGGTTCCTTTGTGAAGCAGATATTTTGGGAAAGCGGCATGCTGCAGCTGTGTGGCTTAAGTGTAAAGAGTACTATACCAGCAGAGGCCCTCCTCCCTACCAAAGAGCAAGTTGGGCTGAGAAGCCAAGCTGTGGAGGGAGGTGGAAAAAGAGACAAGCAAGTTTTAAAAAGCTAAAACAGCAGGGAGACAGTGGGACGGAGACCAGTCATGGTCAATCCAGACACGCTTACGACAAAAAACAAAGGGCCTTAACAGCTGCTTCGGTCAGGCTGGGATGTTGTTAGAGGCAGAGTCGTGAAAAGCAAGAAGTGCTTAAGCCTGTGCTGAGAAAATGTGATCCACATGCAAAGCACTTTTACAGACACTTTCAGTAAAACTGAAATGGTTGAGTTTCCTAAAATGGGATCAGGCAAATTGGCAATCTGTAGTACAAACTCTCCTTAAAGGAATATACCACTAATTTTCTGTGTAGTTTGCAGAGACCTTTAAACTTAAAGTCATTTTTGAAATTCTATTCTTCTTTAACTTTCTTTTGCCTCTGCGTCAGTTGTGAAATTGTAATAAATTCATACTAATTAGTCTGTTTATTAAAGTCTGCTTATTAAAGTTGAGTCCACGTGGTGCCAAAAATCAGCTTGCTGTTGCTAAATAAAGATTCCTGAGCCCCATAAAGTAATTCTGCAATTTAACAATCTAACATGTGACCATCTTATATAAATGTAATGGATAAATAAACAAATTACCCACATGGCACACACTTAATAGAAATAAAATTGTATTTTTATTGTACAGGTAGAGGGATGTAAAATGAATCCCCCGTGGTTTCTAATCTAGGGTTTGAGAAAATACTGATTCCCACCAGGAGGTTTAACTGCTCATACTCTGACAGCATGTACACACCATGCCCTGCCAACAAACAGTGTGTCCTCTTAGCAATTTATCAGAGTGTGCACCATCTCCAAAAGTTCTTCCTTTTTTTCAGTTTGTGTTTACGAGTTAGGAAACAAGTATAACGAAAAAGAAAAGCTGGGCACAAAAAAAAGAAAGAAAAAGAGTTAGAAACCAATAATTTTTTTTAAGCTCCGTACTGATTGATTAGTAGCTATGTACATTAAAACATCACTTGTGTACTAGCAAACAGCCACCCCTGAAAGTGGGTCTGTTTGTTTCCTGTGAATGTCCCAAACGGAGGCTGTGTCTGCTGATAACACATCGACTCAGTGAGGAAACAAACCATGGCGACATGTCCTGCAAAACCAGTATGTAGAGACCATTTCTCCATAAACACCCAGACAAGCTGAATGCAAGGCTGCGCAGCGAGGGGATTTAGGGGCAGCCGTGACATTAACATTTAGATTAGGAAGTCAGGTCGAAGATGAGAGTCAACAGGTGTACACCAAATTAACTGAGCCTGACCAGGAAAGCAGGAAATAAGCAGAATGACAGAACTAGTGGAAGAAGGGATGATTAAAACGAGGGAAATGGAGAGAGTAAGTTGACAGGAATCATTTCCTTGTGAAGCCTGTGGTGAGGAAAAGTGTGGCCGACAGCGAAGGCGAGGCTCGCAGCCAAGCTGTCAATCACCATTTGATTGGAGGAGCTTGTTTGCTCGCTGTGAGGCTGCGGTGT
Organism: Haplochromis burtoni; assembly: GCF_018398535.1. Classification (NCBI taxonomy): domain Eukaryota; kingdom Metazoa; phylum Chordata; class Actinopteri; order Cichliformes; family Cichlidae; genus Haplochromis; species Haplochromis burtoni. The sequence continues at coordinate 37,793 of NW_024582713.1, forward strand.
GATGAAATCAGAAACAAAGCAGAGCAGTCTGGACTGCAGAAGAGCCCACGTCTGCTCATGCTGTCCTTAGGAAGGCACGATTTTCCGTTTTGCCGAGAGAACAGTTTGGCAAGCTGGGAAAGCATCCCACATTTTCTGTGGTGCTTGCTTGTTTTCAGTGGCAATGATTCTGTTATTCTGATCCCACACACAACACTGTAAATCCGCCTGGTGTCAATTCCAGTGTCACACCTGAGGTTGCTGAAACTCTGCCACAGTCAGCATCTGGGCGCCATGATTATGCAGAAAATGGGAGATCCTGCTTTTTCGTTTTTTTCGTATTTTGAGGAATGTCTTGGTTATTTTATTATGAAAGAAATCCTTTGTTAGAGTAGCTCAAAAAGCGATGAAACATGGCGATCAAACAATTAAGGAATAGAGCAAAGCAAAAACGCCAACTTTCCGCAGTTCCATGAGCTCAAACGTAAAACTTCCTGCTCCTTCTGTTTCTTTTCTTTTTGCAAATACTTGAACATACTTGAACTTTGAGCTTTTATCTTCCTACAAAATTCCTGAAAATCATTAGTATGTTAAGAATATTTTTGATATGAAAAATGCTCCATATTGCTGTCGGTATAAGAAACAGTTGTTGTATTATTACAGCCAACGCTCAAGGAAATCACTGCTGGCTGCTTTTTCAGGATCTCCAAGTGGTTCAATTGATTTGTTTGCAGAAGGATTTCATACAATCTGGACTGCCATTTGTTAACATTTACAAGGCGATATGAAGAGTTCTGCTGCATATGAGCTGGTGGTGACTGTTAACTATATGCTGCTTTTTCAAAGATGCTCAACCCCCTGGAGTCACAGCTGTTGTATACACTAACAAACAACCCATTATCATATTTTCCTGGATGATTTTCAGCTTGTCAGACAGAGGAACAAATAACAATCTCTTTCCTGACAGCTAGAATTATTCTAAGTGTCTTTAAAAAAAACAAAAAAACCAACAAAAAACACATTTCTCTTATTTGTTTTATTTTGAATCTGTTTTGTGATCAAGATTCGAAGCCGCTGTTTAATTGAGATACATACATTTTGAACAAGAGGATAGCAGCACTTTAACGCCCTTGTCTGTGTGTATACGAGTATTTTACAGGGAATTAAATATCAACTGGAAATAAACACGTCTTTTTTTTTTTTTAAAGAAATAGCTGCACTTGACAGTGATTCTATACCGTCGAGCTCTAAATTATTCTTTTAGTCCCACTAGTGTAGGAAATTCAGACCAACGTGTACCTGAGCAGTTCAATCTTCTGTCTGACTGTCAGCTGAGAGTGACAGCTAAATGGCTGAAAAGTAAAATTTTAATGCACTAACAATGCTGGTGGCGCAGAGCTGTGCGCTGGTTTTGTGTTAGGAATTGAAAGCAGCACCCAGAGACTACTTCCATTCAAGAACATAGCAAGGTGCTGCTGCTGTCACACTGAAGCTTCTTCCTCTTTGTTGATGACACTTCCAAAGAGCTTCAGATCTAAGCTTTAGGTGGCATAAAAACTCCTAGAACCAGACTAGTCAAATGATAATCTGAGAGGGAAAAAAAGGTGCTTTTGCCTCAGCAGAAGTGAACGAGCGGTGATACACGGAGAGAGCAAAGCAACAGGCATCACATCAAACATACAAATGGAAAGAGAAGACTGGCTGATATTGTGTTTGTCATGTAATTGCATCAATTTTGTATTTCTTTTGGTTATTTTGGTCACAAACTGTCAAGTTATTATAGACTCATAATTCACTGTGGGAGTATAATAATTTGACAGATAAACAGTGTGGCAGAGCACCAGATGCTATCATGTCATTCACCTCAGGTTAGCAGCAAAATTGGAGATGCAGTTAACCATCTCCGCATTCTGTTTCTCTGCACCCCACATGCTGTGGAGAAAAAGGGGGGGAGGGAGGACAAAACAAGAGGCAGTTACAAGCTGCTCCCCCACCCACACATTAACCTAGCAAACCCAGAATGGTCACATAAAGACTTAGTTGTACCAACTTAATTTGTAAAGTAGAAATGTAGTTGATTAGACTCAGGTAAAGGTCACATCAGTTCTGCAAGTGTAAAAATAATATGGTGACATTTCACTTTTTAAAATCGCTTTCATGGTCTTGCAAAGCACCAACAAAGGGAAGATAGGTAAAAAAAAAAGCTAACCTCGGTTAGAAGGACTTACAAAGAATGTCTCAATAATAAAGAAACATACTCCCAAACACAAACACTGAACTCAAAGAACGGACCCACCTTTGTAGCTGTGTTTGCAAAAGTAAGTTAGTTGTTTTAAACCTAAGAAACTTTTTAAGGAGCTGTTTTTCTTCATCAGTTGTCTGCTTCCTGTACTGCACTGAGCTGCGAAAAAAAACTGTTTACAAAGTAGCTTTTGAGTGCTGTATAATCAGTTAAAATATGATGGCTTGATTCAGCTACTAATGGTGTGTGTCTGCTCTGTAATGACCTCGCTTGTTTGGAATTCATAAGTTCGTCTGACTCGTTATAGATCTGGTCATCTGAAGGAGATAAGAACGTCCTTAGAGCACAATTTAACCATGCAATGCAAATCGAGCCTAGTGTGTCTGTTAATACGCACCAACATACACATTATTTTTGTTTTGTTTTTTTCAAAGGCAGTCTGTGGTTTCACAGATGCATTAGAAGTATCCATCACCGGATAGCCATCAAGACACCAAGAACAATGGGACTACTAAAGTAAGAAGACGGACCACCATTCTAGTGATGATTCCAGGCTTTTTTTGCTTTACAGCAAAGCAAAATATAAGGTCTGAGGGCACTCAGACCAGCTGCAGGGATTTATTTTTTAATTACAAAGTAGCTCAAATTCTTCAGGGTAAACTTTGTTCTAAGAGTAACCTATTGGCTGGAAAATTAGGAAGACTTGAAAAATGGAAACATCCAAGAGTGAGTCCACCTTTAAAGTTTTAAATCTAGAGCGCCACATAATGCAGCTAGAAGCAAAGCCTTGCAACCAGAAGCTAAAGACTGGGACCGCAGTGGGAGGTGGAGCTGAGCAAGGGGAAGTATCTAGGTCACCACGAAGATGAATAAACCGCAGCTTGGGTGATGTTACAGCTTTGTATACGAGCATGTGCTATGGTTTGTGTAATGGATCATGTGACACGTGTGGCTCTTGTAAAAGTTTTACTGCTCAGGTATTTCAAGGAGAAGGTTAAAGGTTGTAAGATTAATGGATTCATCTCATTAACGGTGTTTTATAGTAAGAAAAGGGAGCTTACACCAAGTTGCTGAGTGATGCCAAGCTCAGTTGCTGTTGCTGCTGTTGCTGTTGTTGCTGCTGAGAGACTGCTGGTTGCTGTTGCTGTTGCCAAGCAGCCATGTTGCCAGGCACCAGCCCCGGTGGCGTGAACGTCTGGAGCGCTGTGAGATCTGCGCTCGTCAGCTGGTACTCTGAGATTAAGGGATGGAGGGGGAGACGCAGAGGGAGAAAGGCAGAGAGAGGAGACGGAGAGGAGGGGTGAGGGGGATTGTTTTACATCATACAACTTTCGGGTGCATCAATATTAATCAGCGCTAATCCATATTAATGGAGACCTTTGAAGTAGAATCACTCCAGAAGCTCTCACACAATGAACAAAGTGAATATTCATAGTGGTTTGTGGCATCACACTACAAGACTTCCAAGTTTTGCTGCCTTCCACAACTCACCAGTGTTGTAGGCCGTCTGCATGCCGGAGAAGGGCGCTAGGAGACTGGGTGTTGCCACGGAGACCACTGGTGTGGTGAGTGGCTGTGCCACCTGGGAGCCGCCTAGTCGTTGAGCATTCTGGGAACACAGAGAGATGGACAGAGAAAGCTGAACATTGGGGCATGTGAAGTAGAAGAAGTGATTCTAAAAACAAAGTCTGCATTGAGCTACTGACAAGTAGCAAGTTGATTTTCATATGCAACATTTCCTCTTGGTATAAACATCTGCAAGTCTCTCTCTGCACAGTGTAGTTAATCCATGCTAAAACACTTGCACTGTTAAATTCACAACCGAATCCTTCTGATGTTTTTCATGTTGAGGAATCTCTGATAAGACACGCAGTATTTGAAAGAGAGGGTTTGGTTATAAATCTCAGATGGATGTTTTAGCCAGAATGGTTTCATAGATCCAGTGTTGCGGCTCCATGTCGTGAGAAAACCTGGTCTGGATCCACAACAAATCATCTCTTTTTCTCCTTATATGGACTGAGTGTAGAGGTTCACGGCACATGACTTCATCCATTTTCAACAGCAATAATGATAATGGTTAGCATGTGCTTTTCACTGTACAGCAGAGTGGAAGCAGAGACTGTAATGTACCCAAGGTCAGCTACTACTTAAATAATTTTACTAAAACCACAGCTTGCTCTACTTCTATTTCAAATAAAAACAGACACATTATCTCCTGCATTCTACTCTGTGCTTTACAAAGTACAAGTGCAGCAACTCTAATTAACTTCCAGCTCTGAGTTTTACTGACACTTTAGAGGTTTTATTAAGAGACAGAAGCAAAGAAAACCTAATAACTAAAATCTAATATAATAAACATTTAGTTGATTTCACTTGTGCCTGTGCAGGGCATTGGAAGATTCATTATTCACCATGCCACAGCCAGAAGCATATCCGCTTCCAGCAAGAAAATCCAAGCACCTCAGTTCTCTCTGAGGTGTTTTAACTTTTCTGTGACACTTTAACATCGGCGTGCAAGATGAGAAATGTCTCGCATCTCAAGGTGGCGTTGGCACGGCAATGCTGTCGCCAGGGCCGGGTGCTTGTGTTATGTAGCATCACGGTGGAAGGTGTTATGAGAGGCATCGCTGTGCCGGAGAATCATGCTGACAGGAACGCATGCATCGACAAGGCTGACAGAAGAGAGACGAGAGGGGCTGAATGTGTGTAAGGACGTGTTTTTATTTAGTGTGTGCATGTGTGTGTGTACAGAAAGGAATGCAAGGCATGAATAAACAATGTGAGGTGTGCGTTTGCTCTGAGGGGTGGGTATTGGTATATTTATGCAAGGAAACACCCGTGAACCTGTCAACATGCATGTGTGTGTGCGTGTGTGTATGTGGACTGAAGAGGTCAGCGTATCTGAGTCTAACACGTCCATCTGTGTTCCAGGTTGGAGACTTTGTGAGCTTTCCTCACTCTGATCCTCAGAGCATCGACACTCGGATGAAACCAAACATGCACATGCTGAGCAGCTTTCACACACAGCAGAGAGTCAGGTGGTTGCTCCGGTTCCCTTGATGTTTTCTCTCTACAGTCTATTTGTGCTTCACAAATGTCACTTTAGGCTAGGCTCAACTGTCCCTTAAATATACACATTTTAAAATTCAATTTGCTTTCAGGTTTTCCTTCGCAATAATACTCCATCAATAACAAAAACTGGAAATCGTGAAAATGCAAGTGCTAAAAGACCAAGACTGTTTTCAATATATTTCAATTCAAAAGGATAAAAAGCACAGTCTTTGTAAAAGAAAATACCTGGTCTCAAATGTTTTGGTAATATTTTACAAAGAGTACTGAGATTTAACCCTTTAAAGAATGAACCATGAAAAAACTGTCATAAAATTGTAATTTTTTTTTATAAAGAGTGATTATTGAACCTTCAGCCAAATCAAAAAATATAATAAATAAATAAATATATTAAAATGCATTATTTATTTACATTTTTATTATAGTTGCTATATCTGGCATTTTCTCTATTGCTTAATCGATTGCTTTTCTTCTATACTATATATAAACTTTTTAAAAAATTATATCAAACACTAAGTTCATTTTAGGTTATGTTTCCCAGACTCTTACGACCTTTGGTAAATACACATTAATTTGCAGTCTTGCAGAGAGTTGTTTAAGGAGACGGACAACCTGTCATGTTTTTATGAATCTTATTTTAGCTAAGAAATATTAAAAAAACCCTCCTGTTAAAAGATGATTTACACTTTTATGATTTGTGCACAGATTAAACATACACGATAAATTCTATAACACAGCTTTAGGGATGTTTATCACTAGTGTGCAGCTAAGCTTAGCTGATACCACCTGTTTCCAGTCTTAATGCCAACCTAAATGGAAGCTTCATATCACATCTTAGAAAGCAATATAGAGATTATCATTAAGCAGCTTTTGGATGTAACTTTATACTTACATAGCATTACATAGAAATGTTATCCATCTTTTCATCTGACTCTGAAAGAAAGCGTTTTTTTGTTTGTTTTTTGTTTTTGTTTTTTTTTTCCCACTGGTCAAACTCTGCCTCGTGATAAGCTTGTAGCTAATAAAGTCTAAAGACGTTTAAAATAATTAAACAGTGCCTTTTAAAACTTTATGTTCTGCATAATTGAGAGCGCATCTCATGAAAAGCTTTTCAGTCTAGTCGTATTGTAGCCATCAATATGCATTTAGTTCTCCGTTTAAGAAAATGATGTCTGTCAAATAAATGGAATATTAAAGTCCTTTCAGTCCTTGGGCCTAATGAATTAAGCATGCAAGGTATGTGGTTATGCAGAGCCTGCCTTTCTTGTATTGTGTATTGTTCCGAGACTTTCCCTGACAAACTTGAAGTTCAAGTAAAGTCTTGTAGGATTGAAACGTCACAAGTTCAAGTCTTTTCATGACTTTAATCAAGCCATAAACTTTGTTGGCATTTACAAATCTTGCGGTGAAGCTTGTAGTGAAGCATAACCCTTACAGTCAAACTCATCCAGGAAAAGAAGCAAACAGATGATTTCTCCACCGTCTGTGTGTAGCTCTGATGCTCCAGTGGCTTTACGCCTACTCTTCTCATAACACCAGTACCACTGATTCAACCCTGAAGTGATGCGTTTGCTGACCGTGTCACACTCATGCTCGGTGAGATCACACACCACATCCATGAGCCTAAAACTCTAAAAGTCTATTCACCTCACTCACCAACTCCAGCTCTTCCTCAGTCTGCACGGCCAGTGGAAGAGGGGAGAGTAAAAAACAAAGGGCTGTTAAGTTTCTATAAAATCTAACTGGTGTAGAGATATGAACATATTATGGTTACTTTGAGAATAATTATAGAGATGCATATCATGGTAATACGATACTGAAAAGTGAAGGAGAAAGACTGGATCCAGAAGTCAGCTGTGGATCTGTCTGTCTGCCTTGTTAGAGACTGTACACCATGTATGGATGGACATTGTTGCTTTATTGTGTTTACAGATTTCTGGCTGTAGTAATAGAAATTATGTAATAGTGAGAAAGTTAGAACCATATTTAGAGGAGGAGAGCAGACATTATTATATTTTAAATTACATAAATTATTTCACTTTCTGGCCATTAAAAGGCACAGTGGCCACAGCAAAAAAGGAATCTGTGAACATGTCACACATGTGACATGTGAGAACCACGTGAAACATTTTTATTTTCATCTTCTAAGCCTCTCAGTTATTCCAGACTACTGCCGAGTCCATCACCTGCACAATCTTCTTGTAGACTATTTTCTTCAGCCTGATGAATGTGGACAGGTTGTTCGCATCGCTGGAATAATTAATAACCAGAGTTTTCATATAAAGTAACTCCTCATCTTTATAGTTAGATTTAGAACAAAGGAATCTAAGGGTAAAGTTGTGCAGCAGCAGAAATAAAGATGAAATGGTTTGGCAGTTTCATTGCATGACTCAAACTGGAAGTAGCTAAAGAGAAGTAGCAGTCGTGGAAATATGTTTTCATGATATGACACATACTGCTGGAGGCAGACAGGAGGTCCTCCTGGACAGTGACTTGCACAAAGATCCTGACAAAAATCTCCCACTGTAGCATTTATGTCATTTTTGTAATACATTTAAAATCTAGATTCATCAAGTTGCTCATTCAACATTGTGGAGGTTTGGACTATCAATGCAAACTGAATAGGATAGAAAATATGAATGGTTCACCCACGAGGCCCCTATTGTATATATTATAGGCTTCATCAAAAGGCACCGTAACAAAAAGAAAGGAAAGATTACTGATACTCATCATTGAGAGACTGGCTGTATTACACTTGAGAGATTAAAACACCTGAAGCCTTCATCGCATAATTTTGACTAATTCTGAACTGAAGTGCTGCTTCCACTCATGATCTCCTTACCAGCTGCATGAGGCTCTTGCCACTCTGTGAGGTGATGACCCTCAGGTCCGGCTTACGGCTGTTGACCATCTGAGGGCTGGGTGGAGGTGGAGACTTAGCCGGGACTACTTTCCCCAGGCTGTTGCCATTGGATACAGAGAGGAGGCCTGGGGAGGCCCTGGCACTGATGTAGCCATTAGCTGGAGAGAAACAAATAAAGAAAGTGAGGTTCAGTGCAGAGGAAGTGTAGAAGGAGGTTGTGTGTTTGTCTGTTTTGATGCTTTTTATGTTTCTACCTGTGAACTAGTGACTTTTTGTGCTTGTCTGCCTGGATGTGTATATTCAGCTCTGCATGCGTGTGTGAGAGAGCTCTCATTAGTGAGTTGATCGCTCTGTCGCACCACATGCTCATCATTGTTTCTGTACCTCAAACAGCTTTTTTCTTTGCAAGATGATTCTCTGCAGCTTCTTCACATCAAAACCATGTCATGATCTCTCCAGATCTATGTTATTTCTTTATTTCCATGTTCACACTCACTCTCTACACATTTCCTCTTTTACTTTTACGTGTCTTGGCACTTGGTTAAAAGAAAAACATGCAAATCTTTCTGGACACCTGCCATCTGTGAAACACTGAAAAACCCCCACTTCCTTAGAAACTTAGCTTTCATTGCCACTGAATTATTGCTAAATTGGTCTCTATGACACAGTCAAAAATCTTCCATGCAGTTTAACGATTACACTGTACTTTCAATACTGTGACTGCATATAATGTACATGTGTAAAACCATTATATTGTATTTACACACATGTAAATTATTACTTGTAGCAATACATGATATTATAAACTGTTTTTTGAGAAAAACAAAATAAAAATGTTTCTTTTATATAAACTAAGGTCCATAAGGTTTTGGAAAATAACAGTTTTTGTCATTTTTCTTCTGTACACCACCACAGTGAATACTCTGAAAATCAGATGAAGGGACAAGGCAATGTATAAAAATGCATTTAATGTCCTTACAATTCATGCAGTAGCTTTTTAAAAAACATTTTTTTTGATCATTACAAAAATATTTACAGACCTAACTATGTGTAAATTGATCTAAGGGACTTTATATATAATATTTAACTTCATCTCTTAAGGCTTTCCTTCCAAATCATTTATTAAAATGAACAGATGTCAATTTGCCAAAAAATGAAGATGCTTAAATATTTAGAAATGCTTCATATTAAGAAATTAAACCTTTTCTGATCTCACATGGAAGTCTGGTAATGTTTGTTTTGTGTTTTAGTTAATGAGAAATGTATGAAAAGTCAAAGATAATTTTTTAAGGCCATCTAGTCCAGATGAGTAGCTCACTGATAAGTTTTTAATAATTTCAACAGTGGAGCTTTACAAGGTCTTAAATATGCACAATACATTTAATGACGTTTAAGGTAAAATGAACTGGTTTTAGTCTTTTCATGAGGCTTGTTGACAGTATTCAAAGATAAAATAACTTCTGGTTTGCAGTGTAAAAGTTCTCTCCCCCTTGTTCTTTTGATCTTTAACGTCGATCAGGGCATTCCAGTAACATGTCTGGCCACATTACAGCATGCTACACCTGTTGAACGCACCCTCCTTTGAAATGGCACAACTGCCACATTCCAAACCTGAACACTGCCACACAACAGTTACTCTAAGAAACAAAGCCTGATTCGTGACGTGCTTCTGTCACAGAAAAATACTGCACGATACAATGCTGCTTCCTCTCCCATATTTACGTTCTTTTCTATTAGTAGGTTGTGTAGTGTATTTAAGATGGGTGTCGTTGGGGTTTTTTGTCTACTGTGTTTACCTTTGTTGCCTATTCATGTTCAATCAAGTTTAAAAAATTAAAACGAACGACGGATTTGGTGGTGATGTGGAAGATGGAGGATATCTGCTTGTCATAACAACAAGGCTCCAGCAGACAGCAGCCTGTTCGAGGCTAAAAGACAAGTAGGCTCAAACAGAGACTCAGTCACAGAGTATATAAAAAGGGGGACAGCAGGGACTTTCCCAGCCCTAACACACACACACACACACAGCACACACACACACACACACACACACACACACACACACACACACACACACACACACACACACACACACCACACCACACACCACACACACCAACCCACAGTATTCTTTGTTCACATGTATACCTATGTAAGACGTCATATGTGTGATAGCAGTTCTCCATGACGCTGCCTCCAGACACAGTGGCATGTGACTCTGCTTCATCTCAGTCTCACACACACACCTCCCATAAACGAAACCTCACAACAACAACTAGAAGCGAACACTACCTCTGTTATCAGCTCAGCGGGAGGGAGACCGGGCAGAGAGGGAGGAAAGAGGAAAAGCACAATAGGAGCAAAGGAAGGAGTAATAGAGGGATAAATGGTGGAAAAGGGAAGGAGGCTTGAGAAGTTAAGGCAAAGCTTCTTAATGTGAAGCACCTTTAGACATCATGTGAGACAAAGAGACAAAGAGCTTTATAAAAAAACAAAACAAAAGAAAGATATGAAGATGAAAAGTAAACCCGGACAAATAGATTTTAAAAAGAGTAAAATATGATTAAATATAACCTAAATAGGATTAGATGAACATTATGAAAGAAAATAAAGTTACAACACAGCTATAGTGCAGTACATGATAAGACCAAATTTACCCAAATTAAATTTAATCAGAGGCAGAGGCAAATAGAAAAATCCTCAGACTTGATTGAGCTGCTGTAGACTTGAACTTATCTGAGACTTTGTTGCAAATATATGAAGGAAAAAAAACCCTGAATGCTGAGTCTTCATGTTTAGTTTTGACTCTGGGGATATTAAGCAGACCTGTTCTTGTCCTAGAATATTTGACAGGTCTGGATAGTTACTGACAGAGCAGTATCAGATTTGTTCTTTGGCCCTAAAACATGATATAGACAAAGAAAGAAAGCTGGAAACAAAAAGAGATAAAGCAGAGCTTAAATAATTGCACTGTATAGTATTACCATATAGTTTATGTTATTTCCTCCAAGTAGGAAAAAAAAACAAATCTTCAATAACCCCTCAAAGAAAAGAAAATGATCATTACAAAAAAAAAAAAAAGGAAACTATTAGCCTTTAAACTGAATTTCAAGTGTGAAGAAGGAAGGCAAGAAATGATAGAAAAAAGGAGAATTAAGAAATTACTCAGAACTGTGGGAGGGAAAAGAGAAAGGACAGAAGGAGGAACCAGTATGGTCAGGAACAAAGGAGACAGGGAACAACCAAAGAGTAAGGTATATGGAAAAAATCATTAGGAGGGTAGGAGAGACAGGACAGAGAAGGTACTGGAAGGACATGTGAATGCTGGGAGGAAAAAAAGATGTTGCAGAATGCAGCAAGGTAGAAACAGATGGAATGAGACAAGCCAGGAAGATAACAGTAGAGGATGTCAGAAGAAGGTACTGTAAGTCAAAAGACAAGAATGAGATGAAGCAATACGAGATGATAAAAGAAGAAAAGGATGGTGGAAGAAGTAGGACGGGAAGCAAGGAAGTAGACAAACTATGACCACGACAAGAGGACAAAGGAAGCTAGCAAGGAAGAAAGAAAGTGGGCTTGAAAAGTCATTTGGAAAGAAAAGACAAAACAGGATAAGGATGGAGATACTGAAAGCAACAGGGACAGAAGAAGGGGGGAAGAAGGAGGAAAGAAAAGATGCCAGCAGGTAATGAGGTAATGAGACAAGAAGCAGAGGGCATAAAGTGACCACATATTAGATATGACTGAAACAGAAAGGGAATACAGGAGGAGTGGCAAGAAAGCTACTTAGGAAAAAGGAATGAAGCACGTAGGGATGAAAGGGTATCTGGTTACAGAGGCGGGGGGTGGAAATAAGTAGCAACAGAGGAGGAGAAGATAATAAGGGAGGAGTAGAGATGAACAGAAAGGCTAGGAAAAGGAAAAAAAAGCATTTAGGAAATGAAGGACAGAAGGTAGAGAGGTAATGCGAAAGGAAAAAGAAGAGTTTGTTTTTCAGCATCATCTGACCAGTGAGAACACCTGTGTCCTGTTGACGCACAGTGAACCCTCACTACATCAGGTGACTCAGGGAAATTCTGCGATCCTCCGTGTGTTTCATGCTGCACAATGTGCACAGAGCACTTGTGCATGTCTCTGATGGAAATCTGTTGCTGTTCACATTGTGTTCATGGCTCTGTGTAAACAGAGAGGGTGGTGGCGTCGTGGCGATCCAGAGTCAGGAGTTACAAACAATGTGAATACAAGTGTGAGCCTCTGCTCGAGTTTGTGACGCGTTTTTCACTCGCCCTCAAGCCAACTCCAAATCCCCTTAGAGAAAATAAAGATGGAGTGCTGAGATGCTTGTGTAGCCCTGTATGTGCATGGATATCTGCTTACACTATACTAGACAAGTGTTGGTTTTAGCTGCAATTTGGAGATGCAGATTACTGACACATTTTTGTGTTTACTGAAGTCATTTTTACAAGACTCCAGACGCATTCTTGTTTGGACATTAAGGGATGAAAAATGGTAAATTGTGGAAAAATATGTAACAGCAAGGAATAAAACACAAAGACAGTATAAAACATGGTCCCTCATTTCCTTGGAACTCTGAATTCTGAAACATCAAAATCAGCTTTTTGAATGCTGCCATGCTTTCTTTTTTCATTTTGTTTTTTTTTTTATTTTGAACGACAGAATTTAACTATTCAATTCTTTTTTTTTAAATTACTGGAAAAACAAAATTGAGAAAATAACTTGAAATTTCGAGTTAGGCATCTTAAAAATTTGTGTTAGCTCTGCCAATCAGGAATCTCAGTGAAGGAAGTAATTTCCTTGTTACACGGAAGCAAATGGTGCAGACACGCACAAAATCCAGGTAACATGGAGATAAGCTTCCTTATTGGCAGCACTAACTCGAGATTTCAAGTTTTTAACTTAAAATTTTGAGATACCTTAGTGAAATTTTTCAATTTTCTTGGAATTTGGAGTTAGGCATTTCCAAATTTTGAGTTATTAATTCAAAATTTTCCACTATAGATATAAATATATAAATTTTTTGTGATGGAAACAAGCTTCCATATTTACCTTATGTGGATTAAATGAATTAGAGGAGCAGATTCTGATTAGGAAGCCTATGAAACAACATGGCCACACCATAACTCATTAATTCAAGTGGATGAGTTACAAAAAAACCACCCCAATCAGAGCTGTTATAAAGGGGGAAAACAATGCAGCATCTGCTATAGGCATGCTTTCAATTGTTGTAAAGTCTGGCAATTTAACACAGCAGTCTATAGCAGACTTCCTTTTGGAGTTAGCTGCAAGCGGTCAAAAGAGAAATGTCAGTTTTTGCCACGTCCTCTTGCCTTCACTTTTCAGCTTTGGAGGTTGGCCCTGACCTTCAAAATGTACTTTTAAAAAAACTAAAATCTACAATACAAATAAATCTGACTTATTTTCTAACATAACCAGCAACACAAAACAACTTAGCTTTACACGCAACTGTGAAAATCAACCGAAGAAGTAAAGGATGTATAATCCCATATTTCTAGCTTTATCTAGTAACAAATATAAATTTGTCTTGATCTGCTGAGGTCTGGAGCTTTCTGCCTTGCCCACAGAATGCATTTGAATCGAGGGCACAAATGAAAATGGAAAAATGAAAAAAAGATAAAAACCTACAACTAAGGTAAGGCAAAAACCAAACATACACATTTTTAGAGGAAAAAACTGCCCTACTTACAAAGAAATGTGAATTTTGAATAACAGAAAAGAAATTCTTTTGTGTTTATCTCTGGTCTTTGTTTTAATTCCATGCTTGCTTGTTTTCTGCCCTCTCAGTATCTCTTTTACATTCTAATATAATAACAAACAGAAACTAAATAATTTTTATGTTTTCCTAAAAAGAACTACAAGAAAAATGTTAGACTTAACAGAGAAGAGTTCAAACTTGCAGATTTGTTTTTGTTTTTTATTCCAAGCAGTTAAAAATAGCATACGCTTATTGAGTTGTGGACCCCGTGTTTTCGTGCCGAGTCGTGAAGTGACTGTATTTTAATACTTCGTGTGTTTATATTTATTGTTTACACTGAGCATCCAGAAGCTCACATGAATATAAGTCCTATTCTGAGCATGAGTCACAGAACCGCTCTGAGACATCTGTGGCTTTATTTGTGTACGTTGACTGTTCGAATGCACTTTTCCATATACTTTACATGTGTTCTTGTCAGTGTCCGGGTGAACATGTGTGACTACCGTCAGTGTGTATGTGATGTCTCTTATTACGCGAGGCTGGGCGTGGGAATGTGTGGAATGCTGGGTGACGTCAATGGTGACATTCCCGTAGCACTGACTCCCTGGACAACAGCTGAGAATGACAGATTCAAGAGGAGGGGAGGGGAAGAGGAAAAAAAAAAAAGAGGGGAAGAAGGGAGGAGAGAAGAAGAGAATGGAGAAGAAGAGATAAAAGGAGTAAAGCAGAGAAAAGAAGAAGATGGGAGAAAAATCTGAAGAAGTGAGGAACTTGAAAAGAGTGGGTTGTACAAAAAAGTAAGAAAGTAAGCAAAAAATAAGACTCCTAGGTATAGAAAGAAGACAGAAAAACTGGGATGAGGAGAGCAGCCATAAAGTGAAAGAGGAAACAAAAGACCTGGAAGAAGGGAGGGAAAAAATAGGTAACACTGTCAGGATGGTAATGGGAGACACAAAAGATGAATAAAAAAAAGAAGAAGGAGCAGGCAGAGAGTGATTAATGAGATGAAGGAGTGAGATGGGAGGACGGAGTGGAGCAGCCATCCGGGTGGATCAGGTAACCTTAGATGAGTTCTGGTACAACGAGGTTTCATATTTCGACACACGAAGGAGTCGTGATGTGTTTACAGAAGTCCTCGTGGTCACATTCATCCAAATCGAAACACAGATATCCACCTACCTTCTGAGGGTCAACTCAGCACAGCCATTGACAACTAAACAAAGGCTTATTCTTACAAGAAAAATACAATGTGTGAAGAGTTTAATAAAGTTAACAATGACTCATTTCTGAAATACTGTTAAAAACAGCTCTTTGATCTTCAATAACAAGTCCAATTTACAGCATTATTAGTCAGGACATGACTTTAAATGCTTATTTATTGAATGATGACTTGCTTTTAGCAACACTTGGTAAAAAAAGAAAAGTCTCCACACTTTCATTAATAGCTTTGAAAAACTAATATCAATATTGAGCCTTGGCTTTCGAGTATTCCTCTCATACAGTGCAGGGAAGTTAATATAAATGCATTGATTCATTTTGGCCCACCTTACCCTGAGACAATGCGTTTATCAAGTGAATATAGACAGGAAAAAAGCCCCACACCTTTCCACCATATCTATTACTATGGGTTTGCTGGCAGTATCTTTCCCAGCTAATGGGATTTAAGGGGAGAGCTCTGGCTAGTGTCAAAGTCACCTCTGAGGAGAGTCCTTTGCCAAGACAGGGGACAGTTGGATCGGGGGGTGGGGAGGTGCTGAAGGTGGTGGTGAGCGGGGTGGGGCGGTAGATTATTCTAGAGAGAAGATGAGGGGGAACAGCTGAGAGAGACAGCATGAAAAGGGGGGGGAGGGAAGCAGTGCAGCTAGAGGGTTGAATTGCGGGTGAGGGGTGGTGGGTAAGCACGGGAAGTGGTTTAAGTGAGGGGAGTTAAACAGGCTGCTCTTTTCAGCGCCAGATGACGTTGGAAAGGTGCGGGGTGGACGCCATTAATCCTATTTTTCAGATTTCCAGAACAAGATTTGACTGGTTGTTCATTTTTTTTAAGCTTGCCTCATTACAGACCATTGAATCACTCCTATGATTTGTTCAGTGATTAAAACAGATCTGGTCTTGTGATCACTGGAGTCTGTTTCCCTTGGTTGGAGAAACAATCAATCAAAGCTTTGTAGGTCAGGATTAATATACAGTACAAATGCTGAGCAGACGTCTGATTCCACTTTTATATTAAGAAGACGACAAGAAATGATCCTAAATGATAAGAGTCTTAGTTTTGCATGGATGGAAAGAGCTTCATTGACAACGACTGTTAAACTGGCTAGTGCTTAAGTTATTACACTCTAGCTCCCAGCTAATCACGTTCTGACACTTTGCTTGTGTCCGTATGTGACAAATACTATTTTAAAACAGTGGCTATACTTTTATTGTTGATATCTAATATTAGAAAGAACAAAAACAAAGAGAAGTGATGCATGGCACAATCATTGTTTTTATTTTTTTTAAATTTGATAAACTTTAGCTTTGTTTTGGTTTGATTTGCTTCATTTCCTTGGTTACCGTCTCACGCCAGTGACAAGATCAACAAAGCATTTTTGCCAGATGCCGAGGGACTCCTACTGAACTTCACTGGACTAACCCGCACAATTTAAAGTGGCATGCAGTTTGGCATATGAAGTCTGTGGGTGTAAGTGCGTCACAAAAGAAACAGTGACTGATGATGTCTACGTTAGATACTAAACAGGAAACGGAGCTGACAGAGAGAGCTGGTCAGTATATGTTGTTGTTCATTTCTTTCACTGTGATCCTCTGATGCACTGAAGGGTCAATAACAAAACAGAAGATGCCCGTATACACGCAGCCTCTGTCCACCAATCAGGATGCAGCATTAAGTGGCCATAATTGGTGTCGCTTAGCATTGCCAATCAATATCCAAGTGGCAGTTTCGCCCATTTTCAATGACACTTGTGTTATGTTTAGAGGGACATAAATCTCTAAACTCTCTTCTCAATGTACCACAGTACTCACGATGATGAAACCAAAATTAGTGAGACTGACTATTGATTGTTTGGGTCAAAATAAAGTAGAAATAAGACCCTTATCACCCTCACCAGGTGACATCAGCACAATGTCAGGCTGAATAAATGAAGTGAAACAACATGGCACTTTAGTGCGATTAGCATAGCTCACACCACCTTTTAAAAAAGGACAGTTTACCCACAGCAAAATAATATCGACAAGAAAAAGCATCACATTCAGTACATAAAAAATAGTGGAAAAATTTAATTCAATTAAAAACTCATTAACAGTATCATAATTTGAGTATTTTAACATGCTATCGGGTGTTTTACATTTCTTTTTTTTTTTTAATATCAAAGCTGCCAATTAAAAGTTAATGACTGTCATAATAATAATAATAACAATGACAACATATTCAGTAGTGGATTCAATCTTTTGTATTCAATACCTTGAGTTGCACCACAATTTAAGCTGCCATAGAAATCATGAATCTGAGTAAACCTGAACTTACAGTTTGCTTCAAATACATTTATCAGTACTCGGCTCAATTTTCATAATTCATTAAACTGGCAATAAAAATGAAATTTCGAACTCACTTTGAGATTCATGTGTCACATTAAAGCCAGTAGACCCCAGACTGGCTTTCTAATATTGCCGAAGATTTGTATTTAAAAAACAGCTGAGAAGCTTCACAGAAGTTATTCTGTAACATCGACAGTTTCTTTTCCTCTTTTTAAAGTCTCTGCTTGCCTTTCTCCCTCACAACCTGAAACCCATTCTGTTCTTTGGACTGTTGACAAGCAGCTTGTACTGTGACCCTCAGCTGTCGCCAGTCAACAGGTGTTTCATGCTTGTGCTTGCATTTGTGAGTGCGCGTGTGTGCGTGTGTGTGCGTGTGTGTGAGTGTGGCTGTTTGAGTTGGCGCCCGAGTTGTGTGAGCCTGCTGCCACACAAAATATTCTGCATTGCTCTGTCTCTACGTCAGTTTCAGAAACCATGTCTCTTTAAAGAGTCCAGCCAAAATACAGAAAGCAAAGAGGAGTGTGTGTGTGTGTGTGTGTGTGTGTGTGTGTGTGTGTGTGTGTGTGTGTGTGTGTGTGTGTGCGCGCACGCGCATATCTTTGTACCAAAACTGGGAAGAAAAGGTAAAAAGATAAAAGAAAACATTTACTTACGGACTGGACTCGGGCACGCTCCATTAGAGTTCCCCAAGTCTCCCCCTAACAGAGCACCTGGGATAATAGGAAAACACACCATGGTCACATAAATAACGCTAAATATTACCTCACATCAAACAGTTAATCTGAGTAGCACTAATCTAAAATGATGCATGAAAAATGAAATCATTAAATCAAGTATCATTAAAAAGTCCTACTGCAATCGATGCTCATTTCACTCACTGAAGGACCATAATTGGTTTCAATTCTGCATTTCCAGTTAATGTTTAAGTGTTAGTTTCATTACTTCTCAATGGCACTTATGTGATATTTTGAAGGGAAAAACTCTGAAAGACTAAATGCTCACCTAAAGCTAATTAAAAGTACAATATTATTTAAAAATGAAAGCTCTTCATTGGGAGGAAGACAGTCCATGTTTACAGTGTATGTAACTGCCAGTCAAACTCTCTTGTTACATATTTAAGATCATCAGAATAAACAAATGTTATATCCAAAGGTATTTCCTCATTCTCCTCATAGGATTACTATGAGGCTACTGGAGTGCTTAGAGACATTATTCTAATGTTAATTTACTATAAATGTGTGAATGTTGAAGCAATTCTACTGCAATCATAAGTAGATGAGTTCTCCTTCTCACGGTTATTGATCGGCACAAACCCACAGTGATATTAACAAAAATCCTGACTTTGGAAAATAAACATCAAACACATTTTACCCTTGCAGTGTAGGTTTGAAAGATTTATCTTCAGAGATTCACAAGCCGGTCTTTAAAATGCTCTGTGTCCGATAACACCAATGTGCGAACATCACAGCATCATATGCGCTGCCTCCTGCACGCGCTATCCAAGCAGCTCTCCCGCCTAAATCACACAGAGTATTTCCAGTAGCGCGAAGGTGTCTGAAGCCGACCATTTCCTGCTGTCTGTCACATGTGAGCAAGGACAACTGTGGAAAATACTTTGTTCTGATTCTCCTGAAATGTGCATGTGTGACAACTGATTTTTTTATTTTGTTTTGTTTTAGCTTAGCCCCACCAACAGCGCATCGCATCAGAGTGAATATCATTAAAGAAGCTGTGTTGCTGCTAAATGTTTAAAAAAGCAGGTTTGTAATAACACATAAACTTGTGAGAGAGTTTTTCAGTATTTTTCCCAAATAACCAAAAGCATAAAACGCATAAAATAGTAATTTTACTGTTGTCATAAAATTAAATCTCATGTGCTTTGTCTCTAAGCACAGGAAACCGAGACATTTTTATACACTGCAACAGCTACATACATTTATCTTCATTCTAGCAAACATTATGCTTGCTTTTTCCTCACATCGCAGGCAGCATTTTTTCTGCACTGACACTTATTTTCCCTCGGTTGGTGCAATTTCAGTTCTTTGGCTCCAATGCGCTTTAGAAATTCGGGGTCATTAGGGGTGACTGAAAAAAATCTGGCTGGACAGACACATGGAAAAACACCAATAAGCAAAGACAATGAACCCAATGCAACTCTGATAATGTGGGATGCATAAAAGGGTACAGCGATGTATTTGCACTGCTGAGGTTATGAGGAGTAAGGGGAGGGGAGGAAAGGGGCGTCCATTACTGCTACGTGAAACCCACTTGCCTCAGAGAACGGCATGTTATGAAAGATGCTGTAATGCATTTGTTGCGAGTTACATCACCTAATTCTGACTTGCAATGAGATTACGCTGGTCAGAACAAAGCTTGATAAGTAACCTTGTCTGAGTCGCAAAAATGGGGCACGAATCCTTTTAGTCAGAGGTTGAAGGATTGGTTTGCCACACAGAGGCAGCGGGCGCACGGTGTACCAGCCAACCAGTCATAGAAATGATGGATGTCTGTCATTATAGGTAGTGTGCACTTATTTCAACAAGCAGAGGAGTTATTTAGACTGATGGAGCATGCAGGCTGCACAACACATCACTGGTCATTTTGCTGCTTGTCGACTCAGAAGATTCTCTATTAAAACGCTGCTGTTACATAAACCGTGCTTCTGCATAGACCGAGGGCACTTTATGAAATGGTCTTTAAGTAACTACATCACTATGACAACCATGAGTTTAAAAGTGGTTCAAATCATTTCAGTTACAAGAGACATTTAG